>NW_027263457.1:0-30000 GCF_902827115.2 Pseudochaenichthys georgianus
CAGAGGTAATGAGGGTAAGAACCTCACTTGGCGAGAGAGGGGAGAAGGAGGTTAGTGTACGGGTGGAAGGAGGTGAGTAGAGGTGAGCCAGAAAAGAACAGTTAATATCTCATAAAGCCAAAAACATCCCTTTAAATCCTGCGGGCCGACAGACACAGCTTCCTTAGATGTGACCATCCTTGTTTTAGCAATTAGCCTTTTCCATTTCCTTTGTGTGGGAAAGGAGGAACTGTGCCCTCTTTAAGGAGCAGAGAGGAGCTCAGGAGGAGCCGATAAATCTGCAGCAGAATAATAGAGCAGCTCAAATGTCCTTATTAAACTTTCATGAGGAGATAATGCGAGGCCAAGAGGAAGCAGGAAGCAGGAAGAAGGACGGATGGATAACACGGGCGGAAAGTCAAAAGAGGATTAGAAAGGAGAAAGTATTTGATTTTAAGAAGGTAATATGGAAAATAGAGGGAGAGGGTCAGAAGTGAAAAACAAAAGAGATAATTAACCTCAGGGTTAGAAGAGAGGAATACTTGTATGATTTGATATCAGTTGTTCAGTCATTACTGTCCAGCTATTGTTAATAGTGTGTGTTAAATACGACGTGTCTGGTCTAGTCTGTATGTAGGCGTTGAGTCATTGCTTTTATCCAGCAGTGGAACAAGTATTTAGATATGTTACAATACAAAGACCACAACATATAAATATAATAAAAGATATACTCTGTTATATTAAAAGTGTTTCAAATTGAAGTAAAGTACAAAACGGACTTGTTATGAGATTTGAAAATCACATATTATTATTACATGTAGTAGAGCAGGGGTGTCAAACTCAAGGCCCGGTGGCCAAATCCGGCCCGCCACTTCATTTCATGCGGCCCTCAAGAGCTTGCAAAGAATATAATATGTTTTTATACGGTTACATGCCGATTTACAGAAGCACGTTGCCCATAAACTACATATCCCACAATGCATCTCAAATTTGACTTTTTCTCAGAACAAGTTTTTTTCTTATTTTCTTCAAAATATTATTTTTTTCTCAGAATTAGATTTTTTTTAAATCATTTTGTAACATTCTCAGTGAAAAGACCTGCAATGATTTGCCCTAGACTTCTGATTTCAGACATAGTTAATTATGAAGTTATTACCCTATCCGATAATAATCCAATGCAGAGGCAATAATGTCTATAATACATTATTTTATATATATTAAATATTTATATATGTATTTTGATATATTATCTTAAAGTTACAACCGGCCCTTTGAGTGCAACCACAATGCTGATGTGGCCCGCGAAGAAATTGAGTTTGACACCCCTGTAGTAGAGTATAAAGTAGAGGAAACACTCGGAACACACACCTTTGCTTGTCTCTCTGTGTGTAACTCTTGTCTGCAGATCTATGGCTTGTTTTCAGAGATGTTTTAATATCCAATGCAACAGGGAATTAATCTGAACCCGCTCTTTATCGAATAAACAAATAAACATACAGTGTCTTTATTTACAACAATGCTAATGTAAATGTTGAGTTATAATGATGTCTCTTGGTATTTTAATGCTGTTTCCAATTGAATTGAACTAAACTGAACAGTATTTCTGTCTCCAATTTATGTTTGATTTTAATCCGTTATTATTCCACTTTTTGATATACATAAATATATATATATAATTATGTGTGTGTGTATTTCATGTCTAATGATCCTCTTCTCTTTGTGTTCTCAGTCTCTGGAGAGCACTCGGCGTTATGCTGTCGCTGGTCGAGGAGGTGAGTCAACGCTGACACAAACACCACACAACACACACACAACACGAGACACAACACACACACAAATTCACCTTTTTCTTAAACAACATAGCAACATTGAAATACATACAGTACCAAAAGAAATACCGCAGTGTGCATGTTGCCCCATTCCCTCGGCACAGTGCACATTTTGACCACGTCTCAAATAGTAGACTCTGTCCAACACAGACAGACAGGAAGTTTCGTCTACATACTGCCTCTGAGTCGGTGCTTGGAATAACCAGATGAGTTTTGCTGATTTTTTATACCTGCTTCAGATTATCTAGAGACTCGTCTTTAACCTCGAACGAGACACGAAGCGAGACCTGACACTCTGAGCTGCTTCCGAGTCCTCTCGCTGACAGCAGCTCAATATCTGGCCTTTCACCATAATGAGGAGAGGCCGAGTGTTTCCCTCAGGCGTTTGAACACATCTCGAGGTCTGTTGCTCAGAGGTGGGAAGAAGTGGAGTAAAATACTTTTTACTGCACTTAAGTTCATTTTTCTGGAACCAGTACTTTACTCCAATACTTTATTTTTCTGACCACTTTTTACTTTAACTTCTTAGATGTTGAACTCAAATACCTGTACTTTCTACTTCTCACATATTGAACACAAATACCTGTACTTTCTACTTCTCTCATGTTGAAACTCAATACATGTACTTTCTACTTCTTACATGTTGAACACAAATACTGTACTTTCTACTTCTCTCATGTTGAACTCAAATACCTGTACTTCTACTTCTTACATGTTGAACACAAATACCTGTACTTTCTACTTCCTACATGTTGAACACAAATACCCGTACTTCTACTTCTTACATATATTGAACCCAAATACCTGAACTTTCTACTCTACATGTTGAACCCAAATACCTGTACTTTCTACTTCTTACATGTTGAACACAAATACCTGTACTTTCTACTTCTCACATGTTGAACACAAATACCTGTACTTCTACTTCTACATGTTGAACACAAATACCTGTACTTTCTACTTCCTACATGTTGAACACAAATACCTGTACTTTCTACTTCTTACATATATTGAACCCAAATACCTGAACTTTCTACTTCTAACATGTTGAACCCAAATACCTGAACTTTCTACTTCTAACATGTTGAACCCAAATACCTGTACTTTCTACTTCTCACATGTTGAACCCAAATACCTTATTGTTCTGTTAATATAAAGGGAGGTCAGGTACTCTTTAAAACAGCTGCTAGCTATGGGTACTTTTTACTGAAGTACATTTCAAAGCCAAAACTTCTTTACTTTTACTTGAGTAAGAAGTTTAGTCAGTACTTCTACTTGTACCAGAGTATCTGTACTTCTACTTGATTTAAAGGATGTGTGTACTACCTCTCTGCTGTCTACAGAGCGTGCTTTCTTTTCTCCCACATGGTATTATTTAGCCGTGAGAGGAACAGCTGTGTCATGTTTTGTCTTCACCTCTCTTCACTTCCTCCTCTCACTTAGCGTTCCCCCGGAGGAACGGCTCGATATAGACGCAGCGCGGCATTAACGGCAGCATGGATTATAGATGAGGCTCAACATGCACTGAAAACACTGACTTTTAATTCGGTGTATTATGTCAACAATAATATCATGTAGGTTCACCTTGATATACTATCTAACTAACCTAATACTGTGTTGACATTTAATTAAAGTCAACATCCCAGTTTAATATCATATGATTCACAGTGTGGTGTGTGTGTGTGTGTGTGTGTGTGTGTGTGTGTGTGTGTGTGTGTGTGTGTGTGTGTGTGTGTGTGTGTGTGTGTGTGTGTGTGTGTGTGTGTGTGTGTGTGTGTGTGTGTGTGTGTGTGTTTGTGTGTGTGTGTGTGTGTGTGTGTTGTGTGTGTGTGTGTGTGTGTGTGTGGTGGTGTGTGTGTGTGTTTTATATTATATAATATATATATTTTATTAACCTGAAATGTAACCTGTTTTATAATTGCCTGTGTGGTGGAGATTATGTAGTGTGCTTAGTCTTTGTTGTTGTTATTGTGTACCTGATCTGAGTACTTCTACTTTTACTCAAGTACAAGATCTGAGTAATTTTCCTCAAGTACAAGATCTGAGTACTTATACTCAAGTACAATATCTGAGTACTTCTACTTTCACTCAAGTACAATATCTGAGTACTTCTACTTTTACTCAAGAACAATATCTGAGTACTTTTACTCAAGCACAAGACCTGAGTACTTCTACTTTCACTCAAGTACAAGATATGAGTACTTATACTTATACTCAAGTACAAGATCTGAGTAATTGTACTCAAGTACAAGATCTGAGTACTTATACTTATACTCAAGTACAAGATCTGAGTACTTCTACTTTTACTCAAGTACAAGATCTGAGTACTTCTACTTTCACTCAAGTACAATATCTGAGTACTTATACTTATACTCAAGTACAATATCTGAGTACGAGTACTGCTACTTGTACTCAAGTACAAGATCTGAGTACTTCTACTTTTACTCAAGAACAAGATCTGAGTACTTCTACTTTTACTCAAGAACAATATCTGAGTACTTCTACTTGTACTCAAGTACAATATCTGAGTACTTCTACTTTTACTCAAGTACAATATCTGAGTACTTCTACTTTTACTCAAGTACAATATCTGAGTACTTATACTTTTACTACAAAATCTGAATATCAAGATCTACTTCTTCCACCTCTGCTTCATTTCTAATATAGGAAAGAGTTTTATTTACTTCAAATTGACTAAATATCGTTGTTAGGAACCCAAGTCTGTGTTTTGTATATATAGTTGTTGTGTGATGAAAGTGGTTCTGTGGTTGACCTTTCCCTCCAGTTAACTGTGAGCACGTGCTTCTGTTTAGAAGGGCTTATAGTGAAGCTTACACTAATCGAATGAGTGAACAGTGCAGGACGTTAACTCGCCTACTCAGTCTGACCACTCAGATATGATACTAGAGAGTAGTGTCTCTACTTTAAAGAGTCCTCTCCTGCTGATGTGCAGGTGTATATCAGTATGTAGTGTCTCTACTTTAAAGAGTCCTCTCCTGCTGATGTTCAGGTGTATATCAGTATGTAGTGACTCTACTTTAAAGAGTGCTCTCCTGCTGATGTTCAGGTGTATATCAGTATGTAGTGACTCTACTTTAAAGAGTCCTCTCCTGCTGATGTTCAGGTGTATATCAGTATGTAGTGTCTCTACTTTAAAGAGTCCTCTCCTGCTGATGTTCAGGTGTATATCAGTATGTAGTGTCTCTACTTTAAAGAGTCCTCTCCTGCTGATGTTCAGGTGTATATCAGTATGTAGTGTCTCTACTTTAAAGAGTTCTCTCCTTCTGATGTTCAGGTGTATATCAGTATGTAGTGTCTCTACTTTAAAGAGTCCTCTCCTGCTGATGTTCAGGTGTATATCAGTATGTAGTGTCTCTACTTTAAAGAGTCCTCTCCTGCTGATGTTCAGGTGTATATCAGTGTGTAGTGTCTCTACTTTAAAGAGTCCTCTCCTGCTGATGTTCAGGTGTATATCAGTATGTAGTGTCTCTACTTTAAAGAGTCCTCTCCTGCTGATGTTCAGGTGTATATCAGTATGTAGTGTCTCTACTTTAAAGAGTCCTCTCCTGCTGATGTTCAGGTGTATATCAGTATGTAGTGTCTCTACTTTAAAGAGTCCTCTCCTGCTGATGTTCAGGTGTATATCAGTGTGTAGTGTCTCTACTTTAAAGAGTCCTCTCCTGCTGATGTTCAGGTGTATATCAGTATGTAGTGTCTCTACTTTAAAGAGTCCTCTCCTGCTGATGTTCAGGTGTATATCAGTATGTAGTGTCTCTACTTTAAAGAGTCCTCTCCTGCTGATGTTCAGGTGTATATCAGTATGTAGTGTCTCTACTTTAAAGAGTCCTCTCCTGCTGATGTTCAGGTGTATATCAGTATGTAGTGTCTCTACTTTAAAGAGTCCTCTCCTGCTGATGTTCAGGTGTATAGTGTATAGTGTATAGTGTATAGTGTGTAGTGTCTCTACTTTAAAGAGTAACACTTTTTCAGTAAGTTATGAAAGAAATGATCTTATTTTACAGCTCAATTCATAGAAAAAGACGAGTAAATTGATCTTTAAGAATAGCTCCAAGCCTTCTCTCCTCTCCTTTATGAAATGTCGCCGCCCTGTTACGGCTGCTCCTCTCTTTACTCTCTGTTTCCTTTATTCTGTTTGATCCAGAAATGAAAGCTTTATCCTGCTTTTGTGCTCCTTAAGTCGCTCCGGTTCAGCAGCTTAACACCTGACATGTAATTGTAAAACCCATCAGAATCTGTATCAGCATGCATGGATTCTCATTTGAAATGAACCCACATTAGAGAGCGACACGGTGAAATCCATTTATATGGAAAACACATTTACAGAAACAATAACACTTTTTGAGGTGGTACTGATACTGTCATTCTGTCGTATTACATATTAGGATAACACATTTGTTGGCAATACAAATCAGCCAATAGAAAAACAGGACAATCCCCACTGGAGCAATTTGGGGTGAAGGGTCTCAGGGACACACGACATGCTGACTGCAGTGGGGTTTGAACCTGTGCTGCCCTGATCCCAACACCAACGCACTGCGCCACACGCCTCCTCCGCCGAACAGATGTAGGAGAGGAGTATTCAGCCAGAGGGGTTTTAAAATATTTAAATATGGCTGCAGCGAGGGTCTCTTTGCTGTATTATCGTTTTATTATTTTAGGCAACAGTTCACATGTAGGATGGTTAGGGACATTACTATGATGTCCACAAACTGAGACACTCAGACAATGTCAGTCAGAGGTCGACTGAAAGCTCCTTCTGTGAGTGATGAGACGTGGCCTTGTCTCGTTAAATGTTTCTCACAATTCATTCTGGTGAACAACGTGACCTCTATTCTGTAGCTGGAGCTTAGCGTAGCATAAAGACCTGGAAAACAGGGCCGGACAACACTCAGATCTCAGGTCAGATAATATTGATAATATATAGTTTAAAAACTTGCTTGTTCGCCACTTAGTGTCACCAAAGCACAGCAGAGGGTGGAAGCAGTATATTTACACTGAAAATGAGAAGAATAATGTACTTTTTGATCATGTATGCATGTAAACTTGTCAGTTTGAACCTAAAATACAAATAATAATAATAATAATAATAATAATAATACATTTTATTTGTAGGCGCCTTTCATGACACCCAAGGACACCGTACAATTAAAAAAAAAAAAAAAAAAAAAAAAAAAAAGCTAATAGGCAACAGAACAAGATAAAAACACAAACAGGAAATCATGGAGAAGACAGTCAAGTGGACACAAATGAAACATATAATGTGGAGCACTACAGTGAGTAAGCAGATTTGAACAGGTGGGTTTTTAATTGGGATTTGAATGTGGTGGTTGTGTCTGACTGTCGGAAATACAAATATAACACTGAAAATGTGCTTAATATGTCCCTTTAAAATTATATGAAGAATAACTTGCTAAATTACCAATTTGTTTTTCCCCTCAGACTAATGTATTGTGTTTACACTTTTTACTGTTTTTAGAATCAGACATTATTTGAGTTATTACCTAGAGAAATTTGGATGACAAATTCTCCATTTCAGAATAAAATAAAAAATATAGAGAAGTTTTATGATATAAGACAATAATACATTTTAAAAGTAAGTATGTGAGGGATAATGTTGATGAAGATCCCTCCGCTTCGCATCGGGCTCTCTGATCGGCATGAAGGTGTTCTTTTCCCCATAATGACCCAGTCGCTGCACATTATCCCGCTTATCACACGGCCACCTTCTCAATAAAGTAACGATATGACTCCCAATATTAATTTAAATGCTTTTATAGATTTAGAAAATGTTTTTATGATTTAAAAAATAGTAGGCTATTATTTATTTAAATTGACATGCATCCGCTAAGAAAAATAGTCCGTTGTTACCGTTTGAACTAACGTAGCAACGGCAGGAACTGCTTCGATAGCGTTACAGATTTGAAAACATCGCTGCTTGCTTTAAAAGTAGCACAGTTCATTAAGTCAGACCTTGGAAGGTATCTAGATATCCTGCCCTAATGCCAAAGGAACTGCACACTGAATATGTTTCGCCGTTTGATGTCTATCTGGACCGCTGCGTAAAAAGGAGGGTTTCTGCCCCGTTACTTCTCCGCTGTTTTCTTCTCCCAGTTTGAAAAGAAAAGTGCATGCAGTTTGCTTTTCAGCCAAACTGTGTACAGTTAAATCGACCGGAATTCTTTCTGCAGATGTAAGCGTCCTTAACAACGGGCAATAAATCCTTGACAGCGGTCTGTCTGTTCTGGATTAACAACGTGTCACGTGTTCTGAATTGACCAATCAGAATCGAGTATTCAACTAAACCATGTAATAAATGATAATAAATATCGTTCTGTATTTATATTAATTATGATATGTATCCTGATAATTGTCTAAAATGTACAGACTTATACAGTAATGATGCCAGATGCACTTTAGAAATATTTTTTGGCTGGCTAGGAGCGTTACAGTTTTTATGAACACCGTTATCTTCACACCAGAGAAATGAGAAACTCAGAGTGATATCTGCCGAGAGAGAGAGATGGAAATGAAAAATAAAAAACCGTTCGACAGAGGGACGGAGAACGAGATGAAAAGAGTGTGAAAGATAAACAGAGTGTGTGAAGGACATGGAGTCCAAAATCAAAAAGAGATCTGATGTGACGAGCAGGCCTGCAGACACAGAATACATCACTCAAGATGGACGGATATTACATTCATGCTCGAGGTTTTATAAACAACAGCTCGCTCCACGAGAGATACTGACCTTCGAAAGGATCCGCTTTTTGAGTTTAAAACGTTCATTTTCTGTGGCTTCTGCATCCATAGTGAGGCTTTGAGAGACTTTCACATATTTGTGAAGACAACGACTACTTTTACTGTCGCTACTTTCACTATATTTTGATGAGAATACTTTTCTACTTTCACTTGAGGAACATTTTTGAATGCTTTTACTGAGTATTCCTACACTCTGGTACTTCTACTTTTACTCAAGTACAAGATCTGAGTACTTCTCCTTTTACTAAAGTACAAGATCTGAGTACTTCTCCTTTTACTCAAGAACAAGATCTGAGTACTTCTACTTTTACTCAAGAACATGATATGAGTACTTCTACTTTTACTCAAGAACATGATATGAGTACTTCTACTTGTACTCAAGTACATGATATGAGTACTTCTACTTTTACTCAAGAACATGATATGAGTACTTCTACTTTTACTCAAGTACATGATATGAGTACTTCTACTTTTACTCAAGTACATGATATGAGTACTTTTACTCAAGTACATGATATGAGTACTTCTACTTTTACTCAAGTACATGATATGAGTACTTCTACTTTTACTCAAGTACATGATATGAGTACTTTTACTCAAGTACATGATATGAGTACTTCTACTTTTACTCAAGTACATGATATGAGTGCTTCTGCTTTTACTCAAGTACATGATATGAGTACTTCTACTTTTACTCAAGTACAAGATCTGAGTACTTCTACATTTTCTCAAGTACATGATATGAGTACTTCTACTTTTACTCAAGTACATGATATGAGTACTTTTACTCAAGTACATGATATGAGTACTTCTACTTTTACTCAAGTACATGATATGAGTACTTCTACTTTTACTCAAGTACATGATATGAGTACTTTTACTCAAGTACATGATATGAGTACTTCTACTTTTACTCAAGTACATGATATGAGTGCTTCTGCTTTTACTCAAGTACATGATATGAGTACTTCTACTTTTACTCAAGTACATGATATGAGTACTTTTACTCAAGTACATGATATGAGTACTTCTACTTTTATTCAAGTACATGATATGAGTACTTCTGCTTGTACTCAAATACATGATATGAGTGCTTCTGCTTTTACTCAAGTACATGATATGAGTACTTTTACTCAAGTACATGATATGAGTACTTTTACTCAAGTACATGATATGAGTACTTCTCCCACCTTTAAAGACTTTTCATGACAGACTTTCTCTTAATTTAGTGAAACTCCAGGTGGATGTGGAAATACTGTGGAAATACTCTTATTATATATATATATATATATATATACTCTTACTCTTATCGGCATCTGCATAAATATCACTCGCGGTCTCATTATCGAGATAAACACAATTGTTCGACTCGTGATATATTCCAAAGACTCGTTCAGCCGGTGATATATTCCAAAGACATCCCAATAATAGCATGACACGATAATTACAATGTGAAAAGCACCAGTTCAGAGTGAGCCAGACATCGCTCAGCATGTCTCTCTACTTCATCGATTGGACTCTCAAACACACGGCTCCGGTCAGTGAGACACTCCCTCGGGCTAGCAGAGGCTAATGACCTGACTTCACATGGGTTCCTTTGCAGAGAGGACACCTGGAGACAAACATCAATACCAGGCCTTTGTTACCGTCAGCTGACCTGTCCGTCATTCCTCCATCTGTACGTGCCTTCCTCGGTTCTCTCGTTACTGCTGCGCTGTGTGTGTGTGTGTGTGTGTGTGTGTGTGTGTGTGTGTGTGTGTGTGTGTGTGTGTGTGTGTGTGTGTGTGTGTGTGTGTGTGTGTGTGTGTGTGTGTGTGTGTGTGTGTGTGTGTGTGTGTGTGTGTGTGTGTGTGTCTGTGTCTGTGTCTGTGTCTGTGTGTGTGTGTGTGTGTCTGTGTGCGATAAGATAATAGGATAAGATATACGTTATTGATTTTTTTCCGTCACAGCATCAGATGAGACATGAATTAGAAGCAAATACAAATAACAAGCAATAGCATATCAGCAGTATAAGATAAACTGTGTGTGTGTGTGTGCGTGTGTGTGTGTGTGTGTGTGTGTGTGTGTGTGTGTGTGCGTGTGTGTGCGTGTGTGTGTGTGTGTGTGTGTGTGTGTGTGTGCGTGCGTGTGTGTGTGTGTGTGTGTGTGTGTGTGTGTGTGTGTGTGTGTGTGTGTGCGTGTGTGTGTGTGTGTGTGTGTGTGCCAGTTGGCGTGCTGATATGGATCCTGTCCCGTAGCTCAGGAACAGCAACGCCCTCACATGTCCTTTTTTCCTTCTACTTTCTAATTGCCTGTCGTCCTCATTCTATGACCTCGTCTCCCGACAAAAGGGAAAGCACTTGCAGACCCTTTACATGCACTCAAACCTACAGCACACACTATCGGAAAGGGAAAACCCAGAAGACGTTCTTCTTTCTAACGTCTGGAGAAAACATTGATCCACGAGTATTACACAGAAAGAATACCTCTGCGGGAAGCTTTGGGATTGCAGCCTTTGCAACCGTTTACATGCACTCAAACCTACAGCACACAGTACAGGAAGGGGGGAATAGTCCTTCTTTCTAACTTTGATGATCTTAAACTTCACATCCATTTCAGCACCCTTTGATCCGAGCTGAAATCCTTTCGTCTTTTAATATCTGTCAGGTCACGAGCTGTTGTTTAATGTGTGCTTACTGAAGGGTGTTATCATGCACTCTTATCTCAGTCACTTTATCACTTTATTTAAAAACATTTTGTATTATTATCTTAATTTTTCGTCTTTATTTGTACCGTGTGTGAATCCTGTTTTTAACCCTGACCCTGGTGCTGCCGTAAACGCCTGTGTGTGTGTGTGTGTGTGTGTGTGTGTGTGTGTGTGTGTGTGTGTGTGTGTGTGTGTGTGTGTGTGTGTGTGTGTGTGTGTGTGTGTGTGTGTGTGTGTGTGTGTGTGTGTGTGTGTGTGTGTGTGTGTGTGTGTGTGTGTGTGTGTGTGTGTGTGTGTGTGTGTGTGTGTGTGTGTGTGTGTGTGTGTGTGTGGGCCAACTTTATGAGCTAAATTTGAGCGCTGAATTACTGGAGCTTTGTCAAACAATGTCCACACAGAGGACATTGCAGATATAGACCCGCTGTTAGGAGGAGGAAACTGGAACCGTGCATTACTGGAGCTGTCTCTTCTACATCAACATGTGTCCCCTCTTCTCCATGTCTCTTCTACATCAACATGTGTCCCCTCTTCTCCATGTCTCTTCTACATCAACATGTGTCCCCTCTTCTTCATGTCTCTTCTACATCAACATGTGTCCCCTCTTCTCCATGTCTCTTCTACATCAACATGTGTCCCCTCTTCTTCATGTCTCTTCTACATCAACATGTGTCCCCTCTTCTTCATGTCTCTTCTACATCAACATGTGTCCCCTCTTCTTCATGTCTCTTCTACATCGACATGTGTCCCCTCTTCTTCATGTCTCTTCTACATCAACATGTGTCCCCTCTTCTCCATGTCTCTTCTACATCAACATGTGTCCCCTCTTCTTCATGTCTCTTCTACATCGACATGTGTCCCCTCTTCTTCATGTCTCTTCTACATCAACACGTGTCCCCTCTTCTTCATGTCTCTTCTACATCGACACGTGTCCCCTCTTCTCCATGTCTCTTCTACATCGACATGTGTCCCCTCTTCTCCATGTCTCTTCTACATCAACATGTGTCCCCTCTTCTTCACGTCTCTTCTACATCAACATGTGTCCCCTCTTCTTCATGTCTCTTCTACATCGACATGTGTCCCCTCTTCTCCATGTCTCTTCTACATCGACATGTGTCCCCTCTTCTTCATGTCTCTTCTACATCAACATGTGTCCCCTCTTCTTCATGTCTCTTCTACATCAACATGTGTCCCCTCTTCTTCATGTCTCTTCTACATCAACACGTGTCCCCTCTTCTTCATGTCTCTTCTACATCGACACGTGTCCCCTCTTCTCCATGTCTCTTCTACATCGACATGTGTCCCCTCTTCTCCATGTCTCTTCTACATCAACATGTGTCCCCTCTTCTTCACGTCTCTTCTACATCAACATGTGTCCCCTCTTCTCCATGTGTCTTCTACATCAACATGTGTCCCCTCTTCTTCATGTCTCTTCTACATCGACATGTGTCCCCTCTTCTTCATGTCTCTTCTACATCGACATGTGTCCCCTCTTCTCCATGTCTCTTCTACATCGACATGTGTCCCCTCTTCTTCATGTCTCTTCTACATCAACATGTGTCCCCTCTTCTTCACGTCTCTTCTACATCAACATGTGTCCCCTCTTCTCCATGTCTCTTCTACATCAACATGTGTCCCCTCTTCTTCATGTCTCTTCTACATCAACATGTGTCCCCTCTTCTTCATGTCTCTTCTACATCAACATGTGTCCCCTCTTCTCCATGTCTCCTCTACACCAACATGTGTCCCCTCTTCTTCATGTCTCTTCTACATCAACATGTGTCCCCTCTTCTTCATGTCTCTTCTACATCAACATGTGTCCCCTCTTCTTCACGTCTCTTCTACATCAACATGTGTCCCCTCTTCTTCATGTCTCTTCTACATCAACATGTGTCCCCTCTTCTCCATGTCTCCTCTACACCAACATGTGTCCCCTCTTCTTCATGTCTCTTCTACATCAACATGTGTCCCCTCTTCTCCATGTCTCCTCTACACCAACATGTGTCCCCTCTTCTTCATGTCTCTTCTACATCAACATGTGTCCCCTCTTCTCCATGTCTCCTCTACACCAACATGTGTCCCCTCTTCTCCATATCTCTTCTACATCAACATGTGTCCCCTCTTCTTCATGTCTCTTCTACATCAACATGTGTCCCCTCTGTGGAAAGAGACTCTGAAAGCTTCAGGAACAAAGATTCTCTCTCTTTTTGATCCATTTCTATAAAAACCTGTCTGAAAATGAGCTGATCAGATTTTGGCCACTTGATGATGTCATAACGATGTGTTGTCTTGAGTAACCATTAGCCAATCAGCAACTAAGGTACCCCCCCCCCCCCCCCCCTTATCACCTGAATCTCCTCTAGAGCACCATTGAGTTCTTTGTAACCAAATGTCTCTCAGAGGGGCGTGGGGAGGGGATCCTTATTTTCATCTGAAGTAACAGACAGAGAATCAGCACTTTGGAAACAGGGCTGAAACAGAGGGGATTATGGGTAATGCTGCCATCATCTGTTTGGTGTTTCAGACAAACACTTTAAAAGTATTAATATTAATGATATTAATCCTGATTATTGCCCAAAATGCAAAGACAGTAATAATGCCAGATAAATTCCATGTTATGTTAAATTAAGGAAATCGGCTGCAGGCTGTAGTTTCATATTTAACAGACGGATATCAAAGCAATATTTCTTATTTAAAAAAACTAAATAATCATATTTTGCAAAATGTAAAACCTCAGTATTTCTATACGTATTAGTAAATATCTAAAGGGCAGATTACCTTGCAGAATTATTTGTTGTAAATATATGCTTCTGTTTGGAAATGGTCACGTCATGTAAAACTTTTTATTCACTGATTTTACATAAATGTCTATTCGTACAGCAATGGAGGGATGTCGTGTTATGGACACTCTCTGTATGTTCTGTATATTGTATATATTACAAAACACTGCTATATAACATGTACCATATTATTATTAATGTTCGATAAATAATGTGCAATTACGTAACTACCACTACGTTCCTTTTGCACTACTAAATATTAAATACCGTTAATATGTACATTCATTATGTGACCGTCTGTGTTTCCTGTAGTTATTGAATTGCACTGTTACGGTACGTCCACACGGCAGCGGAGACGCTTTGAATGGGGTGACTTCACGCTTTGCTGCACTGCATTGTGGGTCCCCTCTGTTGGTCGCTTCGAAAGTTGAGAGAAGTTCAACTTTTCAAGTGTCGACGGAAGCGTCAGCCAATCATATGCCAGGACAAGCGCTAGCCAATCAAACCGCGTGCTTGTGTGTCCGGTTGTGATTGGTTGTTGGTCGAGTTTCAGACACGCCCACCGACAAGCTTCAACGCGACGCTGCCGTGTGGATTATTATGCTCCAGTGTTTATTGTATTTTTGTAACTCTGGCACAGCAATTTCCTTCGGGACGAATAAAGTCTTATCTTATATCTGAGACCTGGAATACATTGTTGAGATTCACTATAAGATCAGAAACCGATTGATTTCAGACTTGAACTCATTGCTCTCTCCTTCTCTTTCTCCCCGTCTCTCAGAGTAAAGATGCCGGCATCAGGACTCTGGTCATGTTGGATGAGCAGGGAGGTAAGTTATAGAGAGAAAGTCTCTCTCGTAACGTCCTGTGTAACGCTGCAGACGCGTTCATAACGACCTTTATGGTTTTATAATCACTATAACGGTTTATTTCTCTGAGTCTTTAAAAGTCGCTGATGTGGATACAATGATTACAATGGATGTGACTTCTGCTTCGCCTCCCTATAAGTACCCTGATATGCTTATAGCTTTGTCAGACACATGCATATATACAGAGCTAATGCTATTATATTACAGCTACAGGATATGACACCTACGGTGGACGACAAGTGCAAGTACATCGGTTCAAGATATTTCCACAAGGAGAAACTTCAGTTTAAAAAAAGAATGCAAATATAAAAACCCAGATCTGCCAAAACGTGTGAATTATTTTACTCTCCTGTGATACGGTATGATCGAGTCTTAAACACAAGGTCAATGATGTGAATTCAAACAAAAGAAAAGCACAACACATCGGGTTATGTTTAGATAATTAAACTACCGCGTCAGGTTGTTAGGTTCAGTATCGTTACGGTGATATTTAAACAAATCAACGATGGATTAGGATTAGAAATATGTTTACGTCAATATCAAAGAGGGATTTCCCTGGACACATAATCAACAATGCATTTTTCTTGCTTGACGACGTACTCATTAGGAGAGCAGGCTGATCATAGATGGACTTTTACTCAGTCCAAAAGCACCGTAAACCAACAGTCGTGCTAAAAGCATTGATTTATCTGCCCTCTGAGACCCGGTTGCCGTGTCAGAGGTCAGAGGTCAGCTGGTGGTCAATATATTTGACTGTTTGACGTCTTCTTCAGTCCCGCCCAAGCTATAACTTCATCCACTGTGATAATGAAAAGGTATGGGCTCAACGTTGCTTTAAAGTGGATCAGCTTTGAGAAACAGGACCTCAAATAGTGTCCGATAAGAAAAAAGGAAGACCGTGCAAAACATACCTTCATTTAATCGGTTTTATACTTCATCGGGTCTGGCTTTATTTGTGTGTCTTTACCACATCTTGCCCTAGAGCAGGGGTGTCAAACTCAATTTCTTCACGGGCCACATCAGCATTATGGTTGCACTCAAAGGGCCGGTTGTAACTTTAAGACCATATATCAAAATATATAAATATTTAATATATATAAAATAATGTATTATATGACATTATTGCCTCTGCATTGGATTATTATCGGATAGGGTAATAACTTCATAATTAACTACGTCTGAAAGCAGAAGTCTAGGCCAAATCATTGCAGGTCTCTTCACTGAGAATGTTACAAAATGATTTACAAAAAATCTAATTCTGAGAAAAAATTAATATTTCCAAGAAAATAAGTCAAATTCTGAGAAAAAATTAATATTTCCAAGAAAATAAGTCAAATTCTGAGAAAAAAACTTGTTCTGAGAAAAAAAGTCAAATTCTGAGAAAAAAGTCAGATTTGAGATGCATTGTGGGATATGTAGTTTATGGGCAACGTGCTTCTGTAAATCGGCATGTAACCGTATAATAAACATATTATATTCTTTGCAATCTCTTGAGGGGCCGCATGAAATGAAGTCGCAGGCCGGATTTGGCCCCCGGGCCTTGAGTTTGACACCCCTGCCCTAGAAGCATCGTTCGAGTCTCGCTTCAACACGGAGACAAATCACATGACGCGACGGAAAACATGAATCAGTATCAATAGCCTCGCGATTCAGATCTGCTCCGAAATGTAATGGCTTCATCCTCGGCCATTGCTACTTCGTTCCTCAATTGTATATACGAATCAGACCGCTGATACCGCTGAGAAACAAAGGAGAGGGCGGTGGTGGCGAAGTCCATAGGGACTTGTCTTGGCAATTGGAAGGTCACCAGTTCAAGTCCCGGCAAGACCAAGTGCTGCCGAGGTGTCCCTGAGCAAGGCACCGTTCCCCACACTGCTCCCCGGGCGCCGTTCAAAATGGCAGCACACTGCTCCTAACACTAGGATGGGTCGAATGCAGATAAACAATTTCCCCACGGGGATTAATAAAGTATATCAAATCAAATTTATTTGCATTTATTTGCATATTTGGTATTTAAAGCAATCCGATAGTACCAGAAAGTAATCGTGTTGCATTGTCTCAAACATCTCGTTATTAGTTTTTCTGCATATATAACACTTAATAAACAAGACAGACTTTACATACTATCAGCAAAACAAGCAGAACGGAAAAAAGAAAGAAAGAAGAAAATAGAAGCCCAAATAATATTCAAGTGTCTTCATTCTCCCGTCGTGTTGTAGACCACTAGCTCCAGGAAGTCGACAAAGGTTTTCCAGATTTCCCAAAACCTATCCAGTTCGTTTTGAAGGAAAACACGTATCCTTTCACGAGCAAAGTAGAAAGTCATCCCTTTCAGCCGTGGAGAAAGTCATCCGGTTGACGGTTCCTCCCTGTGCGAGCGTACCTCAGGTAATTAGTTGTTGTATTGCAACACCTTTAAAAATAACCTTTCAAAGCCCGGATGCTTTTATTGGTTACCCGTCTCGTAAAAAGACACTTTCGTCTCTTCGCACAGATCCGCTTCACAGAGCGTCCTAATTGTCCTGTCAGAGGAATAGATAGCCTCTTTTCTCGTCCCCTTTCCTCACACTGCTGTTAGCACAGGACAGAAATCAATTCACAGATTTAAACGACCTCTCAGCAGCAGACGTCCTCTCAACCCGATCCTCCACTCTGTCTCGTGACGTCTCTCACAGTAATGACGAAGCTCTTTCCTTGTCTCCATCCTCTCTATTTATCCTTGTTTCAAAAAGATATGGATCACATTCCTTTAGTTACTCTCCTGGGATATGATCGACGTTTTAAACACAAGGTTAATGATGTAAATCCAAGCAAAACAAAAACAACAAATCTCGTTATGTTTTTCAGGGGTGTCAAACTCAAGGCCCGGGGGCCAAATCCGGCCCGCGACTTCATTTTATGTGGCCCCGCAAGAGCTTGCAAAGAATATAATACGTTTATTATACCGGTTACATGGCACTTTACAGAAGCAGGTTGCCCATAAACTACATGTCCCACAATGCATCTCGTTTTGTGACATGCGCACTGAAGAGACCTAGACTTCTGCTTTCAGACGTAGTTAATTACCAAGTTATTATCCTATCCGATATTAATCCAAATCAGAGGCAATAATGTAATATAATACATTATTTTATATTTATATTATATATTTATATCGTTACAACCGGCCCTTTGAGTGCAACCTTTATGCGCATGTGGCCCGTGATGAAATTGAGTTTGACACCCCTGGTTTAGATAGTAAAACTACCGCATTTTCTTGTTAGATTCAGTAAAAGGTCGGGATGTAACGATACCAAAAACTCACCGTACGATAATATCGCGATAAAAAGTCCACGGTACGATATTTATCAAGATATTGAAAAATAAACTTGAATTTAACTTGAATTTGTTTTTCTTTATTAAATAATAAATCTGATTTGAACAGCATTTTAGTAGGATAGTGTTTTAAAGTGTCAACAATATAATAATCAGACCCTGCAATAGAATAAATCAAGTTTCACTTTAGTAACTCAACTCTCACTCCCTCACTCACTCACTCACTCACTCACTCACTCACTCACTCACTCACTCACTCACTCACTCACTCTCTCACTCAGCATCATCAAGGTTATCTTTTAGGAATATGAGCACGTCCACATTTCCAGGTAGAAGCTGGGATGTTTGGGCGTTTGCAAAACCCCCTGCTGTGGAAACAACTCTCTCGCTTGGTACTGATGTTGCTGGGACAGAGAGATATGCGTTGCCATGGGTGACAGCAGTGGGTCAAACTGTGCATTGTCTCTCCACCACTTCAAAAACAATACCGTTGTTGCCAAGAAGGTGAGGCTTATTGACAGGGCGAGATATACTGTTGGTACTTGTCCATGGCTCTAGGTGTGTACATGTAGCCCTGTAAATACGATGTCCTTTTGTGTTATCTGTTGTTTTATGTTGCCAGATTGATGATCTCAATGGGACCATCTGGTTAAATAAAGGTTAAAAAAATAAAATTATTAAAAAAAAAACATAGCGGTAGATTTTGTCAGTCTCACGACGGTATTGAGACATTTATTTACCGCGATATCGCGATATTCGATATATCGTTACATCCCTAGTAAAAGGTCCTGGTGTGGATAATGTATAAGCGTGTTTGTTACGGAAAAGAGAGATTTCCCTGGAAACATAATCAACAATGCATTTTCTTGTTTGAGTACTTTAGGAGACGAGGCTGATACAGAAATCAATTCACAGATTTAAACGACCTCTCAGAAAACGTCCTCTTAACCCGATCCTCCACTCTTTCTCGTGACGTCTCTTACAGTGATGACGAAGCTCTTTCCTTGTCTTCATCCTCTCTATTTATCCATGTTTCAAAAAGGACGGATAGGATATCTACCTCAAGAAATATCTCTTATGTTGCCATGAAAGAAAATAAAAACGCCTCGTAATTAATGGCTTTCCAAACCTGGGGTAATTAATACTGCCTTGTTGAGCTGTAAACTAGAGTGTAACTAATCCCTCTGCCCTTCACACACACACACACACACACACACACACACACACACACACACACACACACACACACACACACACACACACACACACACACACACACACGCACACACACACTTTTTTAATGACACGATGAATCTCCAAAATCATATTTTACATATTTTTGTTAATTGAGTTTAGAGTCTGGGAAAACATGTTGTGTAAAATACTACATTACCCATAATCCTATGCTGCTTTTTGCATTAAAAAGAAGGTAGTGAGAAGTGGGAATCAAAGTGCTTACAACTAGGATAAAGCTAATAGTGTGATGGTGTTATCTATCTCACATATATCTTACATTTCGACATGCCAGAAAGGAAAAACAGACTAAATAATAAGCTTCTTCAGGTACAGGATGGTTCATTACTCTCTGGGAAACTACATCATTATTTTAATAATTTACACACTAGTTAGAGCATTTAATACTCCAATGTCTTTCTTGACATATTGAATATTTAGAGATTTGGGAAGATATGCCTATTTGATGTCTTGCTGAAAATGTATCGCACGAACAAAAAAAAGCCATTATTGCTTGTGAAAGATTTCACAAACCACACACCTGTGTTGCTCCTAGCTAAACAACATTATATCTGTTTTTAAAAAGGCTTGTTTTAGTTATTCCTGGTTGATGTGAATCAGTTCATAAGTGGTTAAGTCTTTCACACGGTAATCCTCAAAGGACCGGTCGAAGCTGAGGAGATAAACAATTTCTCTCTCTTCCTCTCACGTTCTCTCTCCACACAATCCTTCCCTCTGCATGGGATTACTGCTAAAAGGCCATTTAGTCGTCGTCTACTGTAACGTACGGTTAGCTGAAAATGCATCCTTCCTCCTGATCCTCTCTCCTCAGCTTTTAACGGATGTCAGATTTGCACTCAGTGTCAGAAACAGCTCTTGCTATAGTGTAATCAGAGTCAATCATTTATTTATCCAGATGGGAATTGGGTTTTGTAACAGTTGCTCTATTTTAATCTAAAATAATATAAAATACAATAATATCACATACATATTTTTATTAAAACATGAGAGGTTTAAGTACAATGTCGAACATACGAACAAATAAAATAGAAATACAATATTTATATATTTGTTTACATTTCTTTGAAAATGTGCACATTATCCCACAACATCAACCATGTTTATTCGAATAAACTGCTGATTGTGAAGTCGTTTCTAGTGCCAGTTAACTGGAAGAAAGAGATTTAAATCAAATTAAAGTGAAGTAAAGAGAAGCCTGTAGAACATTTCTTTGTTTCCTTAGTTTTTTGCTTATATGTTCAACCCAGTCTCACGGCATTTCGTGTTAGTCTAGTCTCATGTAATCTATTGATTCGTGTCACACGGAACGATTTTAAAAGCAATGTATTTCTATTCGTAGTATGTTTCGTGCCTGCACCAAATAATAACAAATTAGAAGGAATTTTTTTTTTTTAAATACAGATTTCAGTATTCTGCGGCTCGGAGCCCCATTTCTTTTCCTCACGGACGGCAAAAAAAGTCCGACATTATACTATTTAAAATAAAAACAATAATCGTGGCTTGATATTGAGTAAGAAAATGTTGTTATGAACCACACAGCTTCTGGTCTTCCACGACCCGACCGGACAGAAATCAATAGATTACATTTATTTTGTGACTATAACACGAAATGCCGTGAGACTGGGTTGATAATTAGTTTACTCTCTGTGTCTGTATTATTAAATGAGATGATGGCACTGATTATTTGACCTCCCGAGGACAAACGTTGCCGTCTTATATTTTGGGATTGGCTAGAGATGACTCGCCGGGTTTAGTAACTGATCTGAACCCAGCAGATGGGTTCGTAGTTTAGGATGTGATTTACTATTGTTATGCTGTGTTCGTTATTCTCGCGTCCAGGTAAGAAGCTTAAAAAGGAGACTAAATGGAGTCTCTGAGAAGGTTCAAAATTGGTACTTTAATTAATAAAAAGCGCGGTAATGTTACAAGCAGGATATTGTTCAGTCAGGAGAGAAAGTCTGCAGCTTCCTCTCTCTCTGATGGCCGTGCAGAAGAGCTTCCAAGCATTCGTCTTTCCCGCTTCTGGCTGTTCGCTCCTCCTCTCTGGGGGCTGTGCTGACGGAGGAGACTTCCCCCTCGGTCTTCTGTGTCCGATATCGCGTTAAACAGAGGATTTCGACATTTTACATTCATTGCTTATTTCCACATGCCCTTTCTCCTCCTTATCTCTTTCATAACTTTATATGTAATACATGTTAACGGCGTCAATAGCCACTTTAATGATACTAATGGGCGGTAGTCCCGGATGTCGTCATGACGGATTTTCAGAATAAAAGCTTGGTATTGAGAACTTCCGGGTTTTTCCAGAATAAAATAGCATTTAAACTGACGGTATGTTTAAGGTACATTATGCCATAAAACATTGATTTTAATTTCTAACACTATCAGGCTAAATTAAATTAAAGGGATAGTTTGGAGGTTTTGAAGTGGGGTTGTTCAAGGTTCCTATGAGTAGTCAGTTGGGGTGTAACGGTTCACAGAATTCACGGTTCGGTACGTACCTCGGTTTGGGGGTCACGGTTCGGTACGGGTTCGGTACAACAAGAAAAAGAAAAAAAAAGTCCCAGATGTATAATTCCCGGTTTGTTTTTTCAAGTTTCAGTATAAAAATAAGGAACTCTAACATTTTGAATAATGAACTTTATTACACAGTTAAAAACAAACCACAAACAGTACCACACACACTCAGAAGGCCGTATTATCTATAATGGCTGAAACAAAAAGGTTTCATCAAGCTGGAAAACTAAAAAGAATGTCTTGAAAATATTACAAAATAAATAATAAGAGAGTGTTTCAATCACTTTCAATCACAATCAATACAAGCCAGGGTCCTCTACTATTGCATACGGGCGTTTTAATGTGTTTTCTTCTTCTTCTTCATTTGTTGTTTAAGGGCGGCTGGCAAACAGCTTTTAGGCGCAATACCGCCCCCTGGATTATATATAGTGTAGTGGATACTGGCCTGAATGACAGACTTTTTTCCCACCCGTTAAAAAAAAGGCATGTTCGTTGTGTGACTGCATGTACGTCACGGTTCGGATACGGATACGTTACACCCCTAACAGTCAGTGTATGTAGATGGCCAAGTTTGGAGAAACAGACAGAAATACGAGCACAGAAGCTAAGCGTTATCCTGCTGTGGCAAAACAAATTTTAAACACGTAAAAAAAGGTTAAAAAACGGTTTATATTTTAGCTATATTTAGTATATTTTCATCTCTTAACCTGAAGTCAGACAGCCTTGTCAAATGGGAAACTAAAGCAGTTCAATGCTCTCTGAAAAGCCACCAGACTCCTTGGAATAAAATAGTTTACCTTGCAGAATAAGGGGGTTGCAAAACAATTCCAGTAGGTAGTTTGGTTATGTTGTTATGTGACATTCGTGTCTTGGAACAAACCAAAAAAGCAGCGTTAAATCAGCAACTGTGTGTTCTGTGAGGTAAACTGTTTTTGTCAATGGAGTCTGGTCGATTTAAAGACAGATCCCATAGACTGTTAAGCTGTTTTAAGGCAAAGTAAACCAGTGTAAATAGTCTAAATATATATTGCCACTTAAACTCACATTTGTCTATTTGGTGATCCTTTGTTTAAGGGTTGCTAAAATGTGTTTTGCCTCCACAGTATGTGCTTCCTGCTGCTACTCCTGTCTGTGTATTTAAAACCAAAGCTGTAGGTAATGCACCGATTAGAGAAATGTACCCAATTTGAAACCATCCCTTGATGACTGAGATGACTGAGATGACTGCTATCCTGTCCTATAACCATTAGGAGAGAGGATCTGACCTTGAGCTGTTTATAGCTGTTCCTATCCACCAGTAAGGAAGCCGCTTCTCGTGCCCAAACGGTGCTTTCAATTGCACTTCATTCATGATTTGTTAATTGATTTGTTGCTCGTTGATTAAATTGCTTCAAATGCTCTATTGCTTCTCCCACTGATGTAAACTTGTTTAACCCTTAAATGGTGTTGCTGTGTCCTGGGGGATACAGTCATAAACAAGCTGTGTCCATGTGTAAAATGGGTGAAATAACAGTGTAATATAGCTGTAATAGTAGCGTAATATGGGTGTATTAATGTGTAAAATAGGTGTAGCAACAGTGTAATATGGCTGTAATATAGGTGAAATAACAGCGTAACATTGGTATAATATAGGTGTTTACAGGTGTAATAATAGTGTAACACATGGGTGTAATCATAGTGAAATATGGGTGTAATATAGTGTAATATAGTGAAATATGGTGTAATATAGTGTAATATAGTGTAATGTAGTGTAATATAGTGTAATATAGTGAAATATAGTGTAATGTGGGTGTAATATAGTGTAATATGGTGTAATATAGTGTAATATAGTGAAATATAGTGTAATGTGGGTGTAATATAGTGTAATATAGTGTAATATAGTGTAATGTGGGTGTAATATGGTGTAATATAGTGTAATATAGTGTAATGTGGGTGTAATATGGTGTAATATAGTGTAATATAGTGTAATGTGGGTGTAATATAGTGTAATATGGTGTAATATAGTGTAATATAGTGTAATGTGTGTGTAATATAGTGTAATATGGTGTAATATAGTGAAATATAGTGTAATGTGGGTGTAATATAGTGTAATACAGTGTAATATAGTGTAATGTGGGTGTAATATAGTGTAATATAGTGTACTATGGTGTAATATAATGTAATATAGTGAAATATGGTGTAATATAGTGTAATATAGTGTAATGTGGTGTAATATGGTGTAATATAGTGTAATATAGTGTAATGTGGGTGTAATATGGTGTAATATAGTGTAATATGGTGTAATATAGTGTAATATAGTGTAATATGGGTGTAATATAGTGTAATATGGTGTAATATAGTGTAATATAGTGTAATATGGTGTAATATAGTGTAATATAGTGTAATATGGGTGTAATATAGTGTAATATGGTGTAATATAGTGTAATATAGTGTAATATAGTGTAATGTGGGTGTAATATGGTGTAATATGGTGTAATATAGTGTAATATGGGTGTAATATAGTGTAATATAGTGAAATATAGTGTAATATAGTGTAATATGGTGTAATATAGTGTAATATAGTGAAATATAGTGTAATGTGGGTGTAATACAGTATAGTGTAATATAGTGTAATGTGTGTGTAATATGGTGTAATATAGTGTAATGTGTGTGTAATATGGTGTAATATAGTGTAATATGGTGTAATATAGTGTAATATAGTGTAATGTGTGTGTAATATAGTGTAATGTGTGTGTAATATGGTGTAATATAGTGTAATATGGTGTAATATAGTGTAATATAGTGTAATATAGTGAAATATGGTGTAATATAGTGTAATATAGTGTAATGTGGGTGTAATATGGTGTAATATAGTGTAATATAGTGTAATGTGGGTGTAATATGGTGTAATATAGTGTAATGTGGGTGTAATATGGTGTAATATAGTGTAATATAGTGTAATATGGTGTAATATAGTGTAATATAGTGTAATGTGGGTGTAATATAGTGTAATATAGTGTAATATGGTGTAATATAGTGTAATATAGTGTAATATGGTGTAATATAGTGTAATATAGTGTAATATGGTGTAATATAGTGTAATATAGTGTAATATAGTGAAATATGGGTGTAATATAGTGTAATATGGTGTAATATAGTGTAATATAGTGTAATATGGTGTAATATAGTGTAATATAGTATACTATGGTGTAATATAGTGTAATGTGGGTGTAATATAGTGTAATATAGTGTAATATAGTGTAATATGGTGTAATATAGTGTAATATAGTGTAATATAGTGTAATATAGTATAATATGGTGTAATATAGTGTAATATAGTGTAATGTGGGTGTAATATAGTGTAATATAGTGTAATGTGGGTGTAATATAGTGTAATATAGTGAAATATGGGTGTAATATAGTGTAATATGGTGTAATATAGTGTAATATAGTGTAATATAGTGTAATGTGGGTGAACAATCTGTGGGTGTTGAATCAGTGTAGTAACAATGTAGTATTGGTGTAATATAAGTGTTACATGGGTGGAATAACGTAGTAATATGTGTGTAATACAGCTGTAATAACAATGTAATAGGGGTGTAATAACAGGGTTACATGTGTGTGATGTAGCAAATAGCAATCTACCCTTTGGGTGGAGGTAGGAAACAAGACGCTGGGGATTGAAAACAAATAGACCGCTTTTTAAATCTCTCTTTGAATGCCTAGTGCCTGCTTTGCCTTCTGCATCTCGCCAAATACAACTTGTGTGTGCCTCTTCGCACCGTAGCGTGTAGAGCGCCAACCCGCCCGTAAAACAAACCCGCAGCCTTTAAAACTTGACTTCACTGCCTCTCATGCCTTTGTCCTCACCAGAGCAACTTGACCGTGTGGAGGAGGGCATGAACAAAGTGAACGCAGACCTGAAGGATGCCGAGAAAAATTTAAAAGATGTAGGAGTATGCTGTGGGCTGATATGCCCCTGTATTGAAAAGTAGGTACCAGCAGGGGCTCTGAGCTCTTGAGTGTCCAGTGCTGGTGGTGGTGGTGATGTTTAATGTCTCTCTTGTCACAGTCAATGTCTTTTTTTTGTCTTTTCTCCTTTGTTCCCCCTCTCTACTTCCCCCCCGTCCCTACTCCTCCTCTCTCTTTGTCTTCTTCTCTCTCACGTGCTCTCGTCCTTTTGCTGCGAAATATGACAATGTGTTGGTAATCAGAACAACTGGAGCGTATCGAAGAAGGGATGGACCAAATCAATAAGGACATGAAGGATGCAGAAAAGAATTTGAACAATCTAGGACAGTTCTGTGGTCTATGTTCATGTCCCTGTAACAAGTAGGTGCTGCCCGACTGCATGTGTTTCTCCTGCTTCTGGTGTGTAGAAACGGGCCCTTATAGCCGCAACAACACACTCTCGGAGCAGGCAACCAGCATGTGTGTGTGTGTGTGTGTGTGTGTGTGTTGGGGTGTTGGGTGAGCATGCATGAACAACACACACATCTGCACAACGCCACTTTATTTGCTGTTTTCATCAAAAGCCCTTCATTCATTGGATGAGACTTCTTTACCTTCCAGCAGGTCGGCTTCAGCGTGGATCTGGAAAATGGCGTCCGCCGCCCCTCCCCTCCCAAAACCCCACCTTCAAAGTCCAACCAAAGAACAGATCAACGATAGTGGCCTTCTCTGCTAAGTTACTCGTGTGCATTTCATCCATGTTGCTGGGAAACTGTTGGTGTTTGAAGTAATTGCTTTACGAGAGGCTCTTGCAGTAAGAAAGTTATCTGATTTTAAGTCCATCTAAAGAATAAATCAACTAGTGGCCTTTTCTGCCAAATTATTTATCTGAATTATAAACATTTTGCTGCAAAACTCTGGTATTTTAACGTTTTTTAAGTAACTTCTTACAAAGAGCTCTTTTACATTAAAACCTTTATCATAGTTCCTGGAGTTTTTAAAAGAAGACGTTTTTACTTTATTTAGCTCACAGACCTTCGAGGTGCATCGTTTCATTCTTCATTTAATTCCCTGCAGGAAAGCTAAACACAAGTTTTTGCCACAACCTCAAGCTATTCCTTTTTTGGGAACCTGTTCATAATTGATTAACTTATTCTATATATATATATGTATACCCATTAGCATAGGTCAGGGACTCTGATTACAAATGTGAAGGTGATTTAGTTCATAAATAACAGTCAATTAAAGGGTTTAACTATAGGCTGCCTTATTTGGTGCTAGATTTGAATATAAAATGATATTTTGGATGTTTTTAGGGGCCTTTTTATGAGGCTCTTATCCATAGTCAGTCGACCAACAGTACTGACTATGTCTTGTTGGTACTCTCCAAACTACATATCCCATAATCCCTTGCGTTATCCATAGTCAGTACTGTTGGTAGACGCAAGGGATTATGGGATATGTAGTTTGGAGAGTACCAACAAGAAGCCAAGCAAAGTACAGTAGTGGACAGGGGCATCAGATAATCGTATTTTAACCACATTAAAAAACTGTTTAATTGTACAATGTGTATTGCGTCCACAGCAGTACTTTGTTTTTCTTCTGTGCCTTAAATCCTGTACACCATATACGGTTTACTAAACATCCAAACTGTCCCTGAAACCCTTCTCTGGCCTAAACAGCCACATCCTGCGTATTATAACACTATTAAACCAAGACATGTGCTGTATACAGTTGTTATCATCTCAGAGCTATAGAAAACACAAGTGGCGCACAAACCAAGAAACACACACTTTATACAGTTTCTCAGACATTCGACTGGGAGTGAAAGAAGCCTTCATTTGAGTGCAGTATTTCCCCGGTATTAGTTCTGAGTATGCTGCTGGGTCTTTTGTTTTTTAAAGAGGTGTTAATCACGCCCAAAGGTCTGTGTTCAGATCAGACCTCGAATGGTCCATTATATACTTTCTTTTTCTTTCTTAGGGATGCACGACACTGGATTCCTGCCTGATAACCAATATTTTGCAATTGATTTCAGTCGATGCTAAAACTGAAATATGCCTTTTCCACCCTATTCCTGAGAAAATGGAGCCTATCCTGTCGTGGAACAGACACAATGTTATGCCTACTGTTAATACCTGTGTGCATTTTGGTGCACAACAAATAAGCAGCTACTGTAGGAGGGTGTACGGAGGGTGTACGGAGGGTGTACGGAGTGTGTTAGGAGTCTGTTAGGAGGGTGTACGGAGGGTGTACGGAGGGTGTAAGAGCCTCCATACGTGTTTGGTTCAGATCTTGTTTATTCTATAGCTCTCTGGTCGTGAAACACTTTGTGATTCCTGTGGTTTCGTCTCATCTGATCTCTTTAAAGTTCAAATGGCATTAAAAACAATTCTTGCTTGTTGTTATAAACTGGAGCACCTGATGGGTCTGATGGTTTTCCACAACAACAACAACAACAACGACGATGCTGCATAGAAGGTCTTCTGCAACTGGAGAATAATCGATTAGTCGTTGACATTTAGGGTTTCTCAAAGTCCAAGATGATGTCCTGACATTTCTTATTTTGTCCAAAGCTCCACATATTTATACGTTTTTTTATCATAGGAGTAATGAAAACAAAAAAAATCTAATATTTTGTTATTAAATTCTTTAAAAATTACAAACTGAAATCGTAATACTTTTCGATTAATTCAAAATTAACTAATCAAATATGTTCTTGGTTAATCGACTAGTTGTTTGGATTATAAACATAAAACATGTCAATTTTTGATTACCAAAGCCAAAGATTACGCCCTAAGATGTGAAATTGTGTCCAAACCTGAAAAGATATTCAGTTTTCTGTCCTTTAGGAGAAAATCAATCAGAAAATATTGAAGTTTTTTAACCTGAAATCAAATAATTGTGCCTTTTTTTCCCGTAGAAAATAATTCATCGTGACTCGTTAGGATTATTAAATTATTAAATATATTAATTAGTGTTTCCCAAAACCAGAGAAGACATGCTGACGTTTCTTATTTTGTGTAAAAAGTCCAAAATAATCCGTTTTCTGTCAATAAGGAGTAAATAAGTCAGAAAAGATTCAGCTGAAACCAAATAATTTTGCCTTTTGTTCCCCTTAGAGAATAACCCGTTGTGACTTGTTTGGATTATTAAATTATATGAAATATAAACGAGTGTTTGCCAAAACCATTGAAGACATTCTGACATTTCTTATTTTGTCTGAAAACTAAAAAACATTCAGTTTTCTGTCAAATAAACCAGAAAAATCCAAGAATTTCACTTTTTTTTACCTTTTGACGACTAATCGATTATTCCTTGCAGCTCGGCGTCTCTCATCAACAAATTGAACAAACACAACTTTTAAACCCTCTTTTGTCATTGTGTTGTGCTCAGTGGTGACCTCCACTCATCAGATACTCCATGCATAATAACATAAAGAATTAGAATTGCCTATTTGACTGTATACAGTGTATCGCCCTGTTCTCCATCCAGATGAAATGAAGGGCTCATCACTGATAACGCATTAACTCTCCTGCATGCAAAGTTCCATTTTGTTTTCTACGACTGATCTAACTGTCCGGCTTTCTTTCAGTAGCAACGTGTTCCTGTTCCTCTTTACATGTTGTCCCCTCCCCACGTTGTGTTTCATCCGCCTTGCATGTCCTCTCACTTTGCATATGAGTGTGTGTGTGTGTGTGTGTGTGTGTGTGTGTGTGTCCTCTGCCATTGTGTCTATGTGTCTGTGGGCTCCTCTCTGTGTGCTACTGGGAGATGGTTTTCTGGAGTCTTGGACCGTGATCACTTTCTAACACGAGCCACATGAGAGCGTGCTGTTCTCTGATTCAATTGATCTGCATGTTGGATCAATTATTCGCAGACTGCTAACGCATGTGTGTCCGTTCATCAAGCTTCTTAGAGGGCTAAGTGGCCGTGGGATGCAATGCATTCAACACATATAATTATGTATATGTTTAAAAAGTGAATTGCCAGAAAATATGCACTTACATAACCATGCATATACACACACACACACACACACACACACACACACACACACACACACA
>NW_027263457.1:32500-56751 GCF_902827115.2 Pseudochaenichthys georgianus
TACATTATGGGAGTTATCCAGGAATAGGTTTCCCATTTTGACCTTTCAAGAAACTTTACAACATAATTACGGTGACTTTATAACGGTATTATTATCGTATTGTTCCCCTTGGTAATGATTGCTATTAAAACAGAACACTAAGGACACATTCTGCTCAGTCTGCGGCAACAAGAAGTCAGCGTTCATCAAAGAAAGCAGTGTTTTATATATTTATATAGTACAAAAGGACAATAGTACCAGGAGAGTTTCTTTATCCAGCTCACTTTTCGGTTCCTTGCTCTCCATGGAACTGAATCTTTAGTATATATTTAAATTACATTACTATTAACGAGTAAGTGTGCCTTGTTGTTTAATCCTCAAAGGTCACAATATATTTACATTTAAATAATTAACCCCTGTTCCTCACTAGGGACATTTGGGGCTTTTTCATTTTAAAGGGGCCCAAATATGCTCCTTGGGGTTCTCCCTTTCCTGTAGCGTGTTATACAGGTTTCCCCTTCAGAGGGAAAACTCGTAACAAAATACGGACCACCAGACCCCATAAAACCCATGAGAACCATCATGTCTTGATCCCACTTTAAAGCACTGCTGCTGTATTATGTGTTTGATGAAAAGCATTATAATTTGTGTTGCTTCTAATCCTGTAAGTCCGTTATAACCAGTCCTTCCTTGTTTCTCAGGGTAACGGAGGACGCCCGGGAGAACGAGATGGACGAGAACCTGGAGCAGGTGGGCGGGATCATCGGGAACCTGCGCCACATGGCTCTGGATATGGGCCAGGAGATCGACACCCAGAACCGCCAAGTGGACAGGATCATGGAGAAGGTACGGCACAAATAGCCTCGCAAAAACATTTATTTTATTTAATGGTCACCTATTATGCAAAATCCACTTTTTGTGTGTCCCCTCTGTGGAAAGAGATTCTGAAAGCTTCAGGAAAAAAGATTCTCTCTCTTTTTGTCCTGATCCATTTATATAAAAAACCTGAGATTTTGGCCACTTTATGATGTCATAGCGATGTCTTGTGTAGCCATTAGCCAATCAGCAACCAAGGTAACCCCCCCCCCCTCACCTTATCACCTGAATCTCCTCCTAGAGCACCATTGAGTTCTTTGTAACCAAATGTCTCTCTGAGGGGCGTGGGGAGGGGCTCCTTATTTTCATCTAAAGTAACAGACAGAGAATCAGCACTTTGGAAACAGGGCTGAAACAGAGGGGATTATGGGTAATGCTGCAATGATCTGTTTGGTGTTTCAGCCAATCAGAGACAGGCTCTGGATATATCTGAGACCTGTGATATGTTGATGAAAAACAGTATAATAGGGGACCTTTAATGGGAGAGGGTGCAAGAAACATCTTCAGCAACACATGCAGCTTTTAGAAAACATTCAGCAACTTGAGGGAAACATGCGCAGCGTTTACTAAAAGTACTAGAAACCAAACGCTGCAAATACAAAACGCTGAAGAAGCTCAAAACACAACGGAGACCAGGGGACACTAAAAAGTGACGCACACAGCTGGGAGACCATGGAACACTAAAAAGTGACGCACACAGCTGGGAGACCCGGGGACACTAGAAAGTGACGCACACAGCTGGGAGACCAGGTGACACTAAAGAGTGACGCACACAGCTGGGAGACCAGGGGACACTAAAAAGGGACGCACACAGCTGGGAGACTAGGGGACAGTAAAGAGTGACGCACACAGCTGGGAGACCAGGGGACACTAAAGAGTGACGCACAGAGCTGGGAGACCAGGGGACACTAAAAAGTGACGCACACAGCTGGGAGACCAGGGGACACTAAAAAGTGATGCACACAGCTGGGAGACCCGGGGACACTAAAAAGTGACGCACACAGCTGGGAGACCCGGGGACACTAAAAAGTGACGCACACAGCTGGGAGACCAGGGGACACTAAAAAGTGACGCACACAGCTGGGAGACCAGGGGACACTAAAGAGTGACGCACACAGCTGGGAGACCAGGGGACACTAAAAAGGGACGCACACAGCTGGGAGACTAGGGGACAGTAAAGAGTGACGCACACAGCTGGGAGACCAGGGGACACTAAAGAGTGACGCACAGAGCTGGGAGACCAGGGGACACTAAAAAGTGACGCACACAGCTGGGAGACCAGGGGACACTAAAAAGTGACGCACACAGCTGGGAGACCCGGGGACACTAAAAAGTGACGCACACAGCTGGGAGACCCGGGGACACTAAAAAGTGACGCACACAGCTGGGAGACCAGGGGACACTAAAAAGTGACGCACACAGCTGGGAGACCAGGGGACACTAAAGAGTGACGCACACAGCTGGGAGACCATGGAATACTAAAAAGTGACGCACACAGCTGGGAGACTAGGGGACACTAAAAAGTGACGCACACAGCTGGGAGACCAGGGGACACTAAAAAGTGACACACACAGCTGGGAGACCAGGGGACACTAAAAGTGACGCACACAGCTGGGAGACCATGGAACACTAAAAAGTGACGCACACAGCTGGGAGACCAGGGGACACTAAAGAGTGACGCACACAGCTGGGAGACCAGGGGACACTAAAGAGTGACGCACACAGCTGGGAGACCATGGAACACTAAAAAGTGACGCACACAGCTGGGAGACTAGGGGACAGTAAAGAGTGACGCACACAGCTGGGAGACCAGGGACACTAAAGAGTGACGCACACAGCTGGGAGACCATGGAATACTAAAAAGTGACGCACACAGCTGGGAGACTAGGGGACAGTAAAGAGTGACGCACACAGCTGGGAGACCAGGGGACACTAAAAAGGGACGCACACAGCTGGGAGACTAGGGGACAGTAAAGAGTGACGCACACAGCTGGGAGACCAGGGGACACTAAAGAGTGACGCACAGAGCTGGGAGACCAGGGGACACTAAAAAGTGACGCACACAGCTGGGAGACCAGGGGACACTAAAAAGTGACGCACACAGCTGGGAGACCCGGGGACACTAAAAAGTGACGCACACAGCTGGGAGACCAGGGGACACTAAAAAGTGACGCACACAGCTGGGAGACCAGGGGATACTAAAGAGTGACGCACACAGCTGGGAGACCATGGAATACTAAAAAGTGACGCACACAGCTGGGAGACTAGGGGACACTAAAAAGTGACGCACACAGCTGGGAGACCAGGGGACACTAAAAAGTGACACACACAGCTGGGAGACCAGGGGACACTAAAAAGTGACGCACACAGCTGGGAGACCATGGAACACTAAAAAGTGACGCACACAGCTGGGAGACCAGGGGACACTAAAGAGTGACGCACACAGCTGGGAGACCAGGGGACACTAAAGAGTGACGTACACAGCTGGGAGACCATGTAACACTAAAAAGTGACGCACACAGCTGGGAGACTAGGGGACAGTAAAGAGTGACGCACACAGCTGGGAGACCAGGGGACACTAAAGAGTGACGCACACAGCTGGGAGACCATGGAATACTAAAAAGTGACGCACACAGCTGGGAGACTAGGGGACACTAAAGAGTGACGCACAGAGCTGGGAGACCAGGGGACACTAAAAAGTGACGCACACAGCTGGGAGACCAGGGGACACTAAAAAGTGATGCACACAGCTGGGAGACCCGGGGACACTAAAAAGTGACGCATACAGCTGGGAGACCCGGGGACACTAAAAAGTGACGCACACAGCTGGGAGACCATGGAATACTAAAAAGTGACGCACACAGCTGGGAGACTAGGGGACAGTAAAGAGTGACGCACACAGCTGGGAGACCCGGGGACACTAAAAAGTGACGCACACAGCTGGGAGACCAGGGGACACTAAAGAGTGACGCACACAGCTGGGAGACCAGGGGACACTAAAGAGTGACGCACAGAGCTGGGAGACCAGGGGACACTAAAAAGTGACGCACACAGCTGGGAGACCAGGGGACACTAAAAAGTGATGCACACAGCTGGGAGACCCGGGGACACTAAAAAGTGACGCACACAGCTGGGAGACCCGGGGACACTAAACAGTGACGCACACAGCTGGGAGACCAGGGGACACTAAAAAGTGACGCACACAGCTGGGAGACCAGGGGACACTAAAGAGTGACGCACACAGCTGGGAGACCATGGAATACTAAAAAGTGACGCACACAGCTGGGAGACTAGGGGACACTAAAAAGTGACGCACACAGCTGGGAGACCAGGGGACACTAAAAAGTGACGCACACAGCTGGGAGACTAGGGGACAGTAAAGAGTGACGCACACAGCTGGGAGACCAGGGGACACTAAAGAGTGACGCACACAGCTGGGAGACCATGGAATACTAAAAAGTGACGCACACAGCTGGGAGACTAGGGGACACTAAAGAGTGACGCACAGAGCTGGGAGACCAGGGGACACTAAAAAGTGACGCACACAGCTGGGAGACCAGGGGACACTAAAAAGTGATGCACACAGCTGGGAGACCCGGGGACACTAAAAAGTGACGCACACAGCTGGGAGACCCGGGGACACTAAAAAGTGACGCACACAGCTGGGAGACCAGGGGACACTAAAAAGTGACGCACACAGCTGGGAGACCAGGGGACACTAAAGAGTGACGCACACAGCTGGGAGACCATGGAATACTAAAAAGTGACGCACACAGCTGGGAGACTAGGGGACACTAAAAAGTGACGCACACAGCTGGGAGACCAGGGGACACTAAAAAGTGACACACACAGCTGGGAGACCAGGGGACACTAAAAAGTGACGCACACAGCTGGGAGACCATGGAACACTAAAAAGTGACGCACACAGCTGGGAGACCAGGGGACACTAAAGAGTGACGCACACAGCTGGGAGACCAGGGGACACTAAAGAGTGACGCACACAGCTGGGAGACCATGGAACACTAAAAAGTGACGCACACAGCTGGGAGACTAGGGGACAGTAAAGAGTGACGCACACAGCTGGGAGACCAGGGACACTAAAGAGTGACGCACACAGCTGGGAGACCATGGAATACTAAAAAGTGACGCACACAGCTGGGAGACTAGGGGACAGTAAAGAGTGACGCACACAGCTGGGAGACCCGGGGACACTAAAAAGTGACGCACACAGCTGGGAGACCAGGGGACACTAAAGAGTGACGCACAGAGCTGGGAGACCAGGGGACACTAAAAAGTGACGCACACAGCTGGGAGACCAGGGGACACTAAAGAGTGACTGCACACAGCTGGGAGACCCGGGGACACTAAAGAGTGACGCACACAGCTGGGAGACCAGGGGACACTAAAAAGTGACGCACACAGCTGGGAGACCAGGGGACACTAAAAAGTGATGCACACAGCTGAGAGACCAGGGGACACTAAAGAGTGACGCACACAGCTGGGAGACCCTGGAATACTAAAAAAGTGACGCACACAGCTGGGAGACTAGGGGACACTAAAAAGTGACGCACACAGCTGGGAGACCAGGGGACACTAAAGAGTGACGCACACAGCTGGGAGACCATGGAATACTAAAAAGTGACGCACACAGCTGGGAGACTAGGGGACAGTAAAGAGTGACGCACACAGCTGGGAGACCAGGGGACACTAAAAAGTTACGCACACAGCTGGGAGACCAGGGGACACTAAAAAGTGACGCACACAGCTGGGAGACCAGGGGACACTAAAAAGTGACGCACACAGCTGGGAGACCAGGGGACACTAAAAAGTGACGCACACAGCTGGGAGACCAGGGGACACTAAAAAGTGACGCACACAGCTGGGACGGAGACTAATCAACAGTCTATGTTGTTGGAAACTCACCTAAAATGTTTTATCTGCTTATTTTAGTATATTATGATTATTTCCGATAAAATGGCTTAAAGTTAATTCCTCAACATCAACAAGCCCTCCAGTCCCAGCTGTGTGCGTCACTCTTTACTGTCCCCTAGTCTCCCAGCTGTGTGCGTCACTTTTTAGTGTCCCTGAATAAAATGTGAAAACCCTATTTAAGGGAATCCAATCTTTTTCCAAAGCCGCTGTGCGGACGTGCCGTTACAGGCCCGGCATATGTACTCCAGCGTCTCCAGCCCTTTCGAGCGGTCTCGTGTGAACGGACACGTTTCTGGTGCCTGTTGCGTGTGGACGGAAGACTTTTTTGATATCGAATTCGGTTCGTTTGCGTTCTCGTTCTCGTGTGGCTCCGGTCTCAGACTCATTCATGGGAAATGCACCAGGTGTTGAAATAAACATGTATTTCTCTTTGAACTCACCCCCCTCTTTAACAACAGCTAAACCACGTGTGTCTCTTTCAGGCGGACTCCAACAAGACCCGGATTGACGAGGCCAACCAGCGCGCTACAAAGATGTTGGGCAGTGGCTAAGCTGCAGAGAAACGTGCTTCTAACTACCTTCAACCCCACCACTCACCCCAACATATTATCAACACCAACCAGCCCAGCCCTAAACCCTCCAACACCAATCCCCAATGCCCGACTGCAAACCCATGCTTTTATTGTGAAACTTGTAGAGGTTTGCACACATGCACATATCATAAATCCTCCCCCTTCATCTCAATACCTCCCGTCACTTCCTTTCCCTCCCAAATCGTTGTCAATGTTGTTCTGTGTTGTCGCTCTTTTGATTTTGCTATAAATTATAGTTACACATCGATCACTCTGTACATAGTGCTTCTTACGGAGCTTCTAGATCCTGTCTGCTTCATCATTCTTTTTTTAAGTCTGTGTGTAATATGAACTGTATCCCCAGTGTCAGTATATGTGATGCTATACATGATAAAGGCCACAGTGATTTGCAGTGAACATATAGTGAACATACAGTCCCTCACAGCTTGTTAAAAGTCAATACCTCTGCCGATACTCAGTTTGAGCCGTTTGGAGAAACATGGCTTTTTGTTCCTGACTGTTAGTGCATTACGGTTTTAACAACTCAATTGATGCGGCAGTATTAACGCAGGTTGATGCCATTGATTGTATAATTTATATATTTTTCCTCAGGAAGCTAAATCGGACCAATTCAAAAGCAAAGGGTTGAATATTTAATTGATTTTTTTGTAATTCATTAAATCTGCGTCATGAGGCTCAGTGCATAATTTGTTGATGGGACAAACCATCAGGAAAATATTGGGCTTTAACATTAATAGCTAACATTTTGATTGATAAGAAAAGGAGCTTTGCTGAAGGTCAGAGTTTAATTACAACCTTTGCAAAGTTACACGTTGGGGCACAACCTCTTTACATCCCAGCTTTACCCACAATTCAACCCGAGCAATATCTAGTGCATTAAGTGTGTTATGCATGTCCATCTTCTGCCAGAAGACGCTGAATTATTCATTTATTCAGTCAAAGATAATCCTAATATGGAAACCGCATGCTACATATTTAGGCCACACAGAAGAGAGGTTCATATTTATCTGCAATATAGTGCCACTCTTTTTTTGTTTCATGTCTTCTTAACCTTTCCAGACTGTGATGATCACTGTAAAATAAAACCTTGGAAAATGCCAATAAATCCATCATAACTGTCGGACCAAACTGAGCCTGCTTTCTTTGTTCGTGAATACTCATACCTCTGCAAACATGGACCGAAATCAAGTTTAACCTGCGTCAAAAAGAGAGGGCAGAACAAATATCTTAATTAAAGGGGACCTATCATGCAAAATGCACTTTGTGATGTCTTCTCTCCATCACCATGTGTCCCCGGTGTGTCGGGGAACTCACGCAGCGTCAGAAAATAAAACCCTCTCTTTTCCTCCGTACCCAAATCTCTAAAAACGGGGAACAACGGAGCTGATCCAGATTTGCGTCCGATATGACGTAACATCTGAAATGTGGACCCACGGCCCAATCAGAAACGTTGCTATCAGAAACAACGCCCGACTGTTTTGGACGTAATATGGTCGGTGTTTACATTAGCATGGCTAACACTCTGAGCTGGAGAGCATGTGTGTGAAGAAGCAGGAAGTAGAAAGGAACTCACCTTGTGGTGTAACCGGCAAGAGAGAAAGCCTTTGAGCTCCAGACTGTTTCAGATCCTTGATAATCCATGATATGGCGTTTCATCACGGCAGCATTTAGTTTAGACGGTAGCTGCCGGGTCCCGCATGAGCTCAGACCCCTCCTCTTTAAAGCTTTATCCCCCAAATCAGCACTTTTGAAATAGAGGGATATGAGGCGTGGCTAGAATGGGTGATCTGTTTGGTATTTTGAGCAAAACACTTCATAGACATGTTTTTTATATATATATATATTAGGGCTGTCAAACGATTACAAATTTTAATCAGATTAATCACAGCTTAAAAAATAATTAATCATGATTAATCACCATTCGAACTATGTCCAAAATATGCCATTTATTTATGTATATTGTTGGGAATGGAAAGATAAATGAAAGAAGGCGGATATATCCATTTAACATACAGTATCTATATTTATTATAACATTTTTCTGCGTGTCAAAATGAAAGACAACCCACACACCTATCAATCATCAAACCGTGGGGTCTTAATTCATTACGTGTTGATTTCTATCAACGGGGGAGTACTTCAGGAATAGAGGGGGGGGGGGGCTAGTGGAGTACTTCGTGACCACAGAGTGTGAACGTTGTGATCAGCTGTTTTAGCGCAGTTCTCCAGTGAAGGGGGGAGTCTCCCTCCGCAGCCGGTCGGCGTAGTTTTGGCACAGTTCCGTTGTACAGACCGACGTTAACAGCAGCCTGTCTGTGCACACGGAGACCGACTCTGTCGTCCGGTGATCTAACCGCCTTCTGGAAAAGCTTCACAAGTACGTCGGTACGCAAATGCGCTTTGTGACACAAGTGACGGTACGCATTTCAGATTACGCACATAACCTGCGTACCAGTTATGCGCACCCCTGTACCAGAGCCATATTATTACTATTATATGGCTCTGCCCTGAACTACAGCAAGAGTATTCTCTGTCGGGACTTCCTGCAACAACACCACGCCGTTATCAAAGATGTTCTATTGAGAAGACGATCACTACGTGACAGAAGTTTTCAAAACCGTGGCTACTGAAATCAATCTGACTAACTGCTGTCTGTGCAATTTACTCCGCGCGAGTTGGCAGACTTTATTTTGCTTACTTTAAAATCATTTTTCATGGTGGGGCTAAGCCATTTCTTGGTATGGGTGTAGCCTACCCCAGCCATACCCTGGCGCTGCCACTGGTGGCACGTATGGGGCGGGCCATTCTGCACAATTAATTCAAAAAATTAATTACCGCCGTTAACGTGATAATTTTGACAGCACTAATTTTTATATATCTGAGACCTATACGCTATTGCCTAAAAATAGCATGATCGGTGACCTTTAAGTCTATTATTTTGATGTGTGACATATAGGATATGCATGCATGCTTTGGGTTCAGACACAAGTAACGTTATTTTAGGAGAGAAAGCTATTTTTCTTAGGGATGATCGCACTGAAATATCACTGATATGTGATGACAGGAGATATATTCAATATCCAGACCTCTCTGTAGGTGCTATCACTCTAAGTGACATTAGGCAATTTACAAACTTAGTATAATATTATTGTATAGAACAGTGTTTCTCAAACTTTTTCATACCAAGGACCACTTAACCAATAAAAAAACACTCGCGGACCACCTAACTCCACAAATATCCAAAATCACATCGTTTTTCTAGAACAGATTACAAATCGCCTAAAAATGGTACAAACAAGTGGCAACATGTGTGATGAAGGTGTTGCGCTGGGCTATATCATGCAATCGAAAGTGAAACTTAACGTCGCTTCATTACGGAGATATTCCCGCGAGAGTGCAGAAAACTTACATTTATTTATTTATTTCAAATGTTACCAATATACTCGCGGACCACTAGAGGGCGCTCACGGACCACCAGTGGTCCGCGGACCACACTTTGAGAAGCACTGGTATAGAAGGTTAGAGGTCAGGGAGCTTATCCTGACCACTCGTGAGTGATCTTAAACTACTCCTCTAAAGTCCTGATTTTGAAGTGCTACCTCGGTAAAAGTAGAAAAGTGCCTCACAATATACTAATAAGTACAAAAAGCACAATGACCTATTTAAGAATAACATTATATTCAAAATGTTACCCAAGTAAAACAGCTAAATGTACTCTAATGTAAGTAAAAGTACTCCTTGTGCAGAATGGATCACAGTTTATTCACAGTATGATATTATTATATTATCCTTTTTTTATACATATAACGACATTTTAGTATTGTAGTTTGTCAATGTGAAGCGAATGTAGATCTTATAAATACTGTCTAGATTAGAAGTACCGTACTTTTCGGACTATAAAGCGCACCTGCATATAAACCGCAGCAGCTAAATTGTCCGTCTGTCTTGCTCTCGTTCTGTCTCTCGGTTCCACTTTTACTTTGGCGCACTACCTGTCTCACTCTTTTCCGGCCTCCAGCTTTTCCTGCTGGAGCCCGCCGCTTAAAGGTGGCGGGCGCGGACCGGTCCTAGAGCCCATAGTGTTAAAGGTGGTTAATTTTACCTGTAAAATCCATAGATTTAGGAGGTTCCCTAGTGGCCGTTAGCTGTAGAAAAAAATGGGAGGAAAAGTCGCGGCTTATAGTCCGAAAAGTACGGTACAGTCAGTGGCGACTGGTCATTAGGGGCAGGTGGGGCACAGCCCCACCTAGTGTCAGCAGAAAGTATTAAAATAATGATTACAACAAAATGCAAAAAATAAATTAAAAAATATATAAAATATATTTTAAGATCATGTTTAATCATCTGATTCGTCTCATTGCTGTTTTAGTCTGTGTTCTTCTAATTAGTGTCTACAGTGTGTGCCTATTGAGCTGTTTAGAGCCATGTGGGACAAAACCTGATCCTGCCCCTCCCTCTGACTGTCTAAGTGAACGGTGACTGCAAAAACTACACTGCGCATGCTCAGAGTATTTTTCTATTTAATGTGTGTGGCAAAAAATAATGACCATAGGGGCAAAGTGCTGCCATCCCCACCATACGTCATCTCACATAATTCAGAGCTCATTGGCTGTAAGTACGTGTGCCGCGAAAAGTGTGGTGTGTGAAGAGGAGACGAGAGAGCTGCAGTGAGGCGTCTTAAAACCAGGAAGTCAGCTGCGCATGGCTTCCCTCCACAAAAAAGCAACGAGATTTCTCCATAGAATTTTAGAAAATAGCTCAAAATAAGATCTGTGGGAAACGTAGCTGTTAGATAAATGTACGTTTTGTTCAGCCGGATAATATCCACATGTCTACCCTACTTTTATCATTTTCGAATCATAAATCTATTGATTAGATTTATGATAGACTTTTGAAACTACAAGAAGATAAGGAGGACTTTTACAAAAAAGTAATAGAAATTTTTGTCCAGAGGGAAAGGCAAATGGACTTAATCTTCAAGTCAAGGTAAGACTGCAATTGTATTGAAAATGGGATCTTACTAAGAGAGAACAATTCAATATTTAAATGATAAAATTACATTTTTTTGGGTATCCTTCTGTTGAACTGTCTGTTTAAAAGTAATTGAAGCATCAGACAAAAAAAGCTTTTGAAAATAACATTATATTTTGATTTAATATATTTGTAAACCTGAAGAGTCAGAGTCAGAGCCTCACCAGCCATGAACCTCTCTGCAGAAGCTTATATATAGACGTCTGAGTTTTTTGTGCCCCACCACTTTTGTACATATAGAAACGCCACTGGGTACAGTACTGCATTATACCACATCAGCATATCATGGGTTTTCGATATGTTAGAAGTACAATATTTGCCTCCAAAATGTAGTAGAGTACAAAGTAGCTATCAAGGGAAATACTCAAGTAAATTAAAAATATGTCCAAAGAAATTGCAATACTTGAGTAAATGTACTTATGATACGATTGATAATACTTTAATGGTCAGATCAAGTCTGAAATTTGACAGACAAATATCAAGACACAATACAACAAACATTTAACATAACATCACAACCACTGAGAGAAAACATGATTAGGTTATTATGGTCTGCTGAGCCACAAAGTCTCTGGCAGCGTTGACCAACAATCTTTGAGCAGATGGATGGAGCAGGTGGAGCAGTTTGATTTTGCCAGTGTTCAATTAAACTAATAATCTTTGTTTTCTATGTGGCACACATCTGATCATATCATCAGTGTTTTAATTAAGTCAACTTTATCGTCAATCTTTCAGTTACACGTGTACAGACAGAGAGATCCCTCTCATCATCATTTGATGTGTGGGTATCATAGTCCAATGATTGAAGATGACTTCTAGGATCACGAGATATACATATCGCAAAAACAGTTAAGTATTATAAGGTTGGCACAGAAAGCCTGCGCAACTTCATAATCTTTATTCATAAGATATTGACAGATTTAATTCAAAATATTCCCAATTTTAGACATGCACACTTTGTGTTTGTATTCGGGACCGTTTCTGACAATCCCGAATACAAAACTACAAATATATATAAAAATATGTATACAAATATGCATATCCTACACACAATCAACAGACACATTTATACATATGCACACATTAAGAGATAAATAAAAGCACAACAATCAATATCTACAAATTAACAGTCACTCTTTACCATGGTTCAAATGTGCAATGTCACCACCAGTATTTGATGCACTGAGTGCGTAGCATGGAAGACATGAAGGATGGAACAATAAAAGACAGGATAGGGTAGAGAGAGAGAGGGGGAGGAAGAGAGGAAGAGAGAGAGAGAGAGAGGGGGAGTAAGAGAGAGGGGGAGGAAGAGAGAGACAGTGGGGGATATAGAGGTGGAAGATGTGCACATTACACTAATGGACATCTCCTCTGTGGTGCCCTGGGTTTAGAGCGGATTAGAGGTTACACGTCACTAAGAACACTGATACACACACACACGCACACGCACGCACACACGCACACACACACGCACACACACACACAGTAATCCGGCTATACCTTGGTTACTTGCATTGCACGACCCCTGTGTAAGCAATGCATGTGACGTGTTTGCCTACAGAGAAAGAAAAAGAAAATGGATGTTTGTTGTCATCCATATTAAAAGGAAACATTAGAATTTTCCATTTTATATAACATTATGTAAGCCTAAAATGATTACATCCTTTTTTCCCAAGGGAGTCTGTCAGTTCGTCTGCTCCTCACATGAATGTATTATTATTAATATTATTATGATTGGAGTTATTTCATGCATGACCCATACATGAAATAAACCTGGGTGCAGGAAAGCCTATGTTTGTATACCAAGAGCTCCCTCTGTTGGGGTAAACTGGGCAGTGGAGTTGCTCAACAAATTAATGATAAATAGCATTTATTTTGTGGCTTTCTTTAAGTCAATAATATAACCCTTACGATTTTTATAACATTTCAAAAATATTAAGAACAATAGAACAGAAAAAGAGAAAACAAGTCAATACAACCTATGACAAATTACTAATATATATACACACAGGGGAATATGCAAGGTTGTCAGGTTTTTGTATGTACTGTAGGAATGGCTCACACCTGAGGAATTTGCCTTACATGGTGTATCCGTCAACACTCTTTACATGAAATCTGGATATACCAAGGAACTATATACAGCATACAGAATAAAAGTGTAAAAGCACTCAGAATAATGTGCAGTATAGTTATGGAAAGTGTATGTGTTAAATATAGTGAAAATATGTTCGAACAATATATAATATATTTCACAAATCATCACATTTTGTTGACCTGATTTAACCGTGGCTGTAACAAGAGAACGTCCACGGCATGAGTTAAACAAGGTTAAGAAACGGACCAATCAGAAGCTGTGACGTAAAACAGACTTCGGCAATCTCCGTCAGTCACGTGACTCTCTTTGCCCCTGTGATCGTGAATCTCCGTCCACAGTCTCCCTCTTTATTAGACAGGAGGTCGGTTAGCTTCCACTGCGGTACCATGTTCCGAGCCGTTTTCCGACTCTCGTCCACCGGGGCCCGGTGCCTGGTCCGATCGAAACCCTCCATCTCCGGTAGGACCATCCTCTAAACATCTACCGTGAAAATAAACAGCTTCTCTGTTATAAAACTCACTAAAACAAGCTAGTTAGCCTAGCCTAGCCACCTAGCTTAGCTTCCTCCAGCTGTGTGTAAAGCTAACCTCTGGTGACATTGAGTTATGTTAACGGTTGGCTATCCTTATGGTGTTAAAAGGAGTATTTTTCTGCGGTTTAACCTCATGTGTTGTATTCTGAATAAAAAGCCGGTGTATTAATTAATGCTAGTAATGTCACGACCTTGCGATGACCCTCCTTAGGTTGTTCAGGAGAGTTAAGAGCCGCAGTGTAAACGCATCGCAACACGTTGTCTAACTCAGACCATATATGTACTTGTATTATGTTTAACATGTGCGTATAGTTTATTATGGAAGTCTTGAATTACCTGGGACCTGCCTACGTGACAGCTGGAGGGTGCAGTCAGCTCTTATCAGTTCAAAGACATTTGTTTTATTGTAGGGCATATGTGTTGAGGAAATGAGATATAAAAGACATAAGCTGTACACAATTCAATATGTTCACTGTATTTATTGTCGGTAACACAATAGCTACAGAAACTGTTTGGCAATACACGTCTCAGGTTCTTCCAACAATGTCAGACACCTTCTTAAAACAAAAATAGTGCCATTGACATGCATGAAATAAAATAAGATCGGACAATAAAACACCGTACAGTAGAATAAATACTGGTTAGTGTATGTATAGCTATGTACATAAGGATAACGTGTAAAATGGAGTTTGAATAATGTCAATCCCTTGTGTATGTTGTTATTACATTATGTTACCTTATTGTGCATAAAGCTTTGAAAGAATAACCGTACCATGTGAACCTTAGCATAGACATGTTGGCACTGTATGTCTGAATGAGTGCCTGCAGTTTTGTCTTTACCCTCTAAAAAAAATAACAAAGAAACGTAATTATTAAATGTTTTAAATACCAAAATTGTGAAATTTGTAGACGTTGAAAGTCCTGTTTTACCGGCTCAACTCTTTCATTTGATGTGAAGTTATCATAGTCCAATGATTGAACATGACATCTAACAGTTAAGTATTATAAGGTTGGCAAAGAAAGCCTGGTCAACTTCATCATCTTTATTTATAAGATATCGACTGATTTAATTCAAAATATGGCCAATTTTATGTGCGGGAAACTTCTGAAGCAATTGGAGTCAGGACTCAGAGAGACACGAGGAGAGCTGGAGCTCTGGTGGCAGACACTGACGGAGCTTTGGGGCTTCGGCCGGAGAATTCTCACGACATGTCACGGGCCACGGTCTGACCACGCGGTTGAGATGCCACCATCAATTCTGAAGAGACTCGTTCAGAGAATAATCAACATTCTTCAATAGATAGACTAAACCGCTGAGGACACTGAATCACATTTGTTGTCGCTTATGGCTCGAGGTCATCTGCACCCCGAGAAGGAAGTGTTCCAGGAGTCCCACAACAATGACTATCTCTGCCCGAGAGCTGCCCGGTCACAAACTGGTGACACCAACATGCTAGGGCAGCCCCTCCGTAAGGGACCCACCGGCTGCTCAAAGCTGGGCTTCTGCGTCAGAGGGCGAAAGATTAACATGTATACAGAATTATCCCCTGACATTTTAGAAATGCAAACGTTGTGCGTTCCTGCTTTTTACAAGGTTTCAGTAGAAAAAACATTCATGACATTTCCCCATTAGTGAGTTCTTGAAACTTCGGGAATATGTGTGTCGCTTGTGTTATTTAAAAACATTGTAAATGAACCTCTGGATGTCATGTTTTCAGCTCCATTGGCCTCCAGATGTTACTCGCACGGCCGGGAGGAGACGGACGAGGAGTTTGACGCCCGCTGGGTGACGTACTTCAGCAAACCTGACATCGATGCCTGGGAGCTGAGGAAAGGTACCTTTGTGCTTTTTGAATATATTCTGGTGATGTGTCCTCGCGCTGTTGTTAATAGTGTGGTTCATGTTATGGTTGTAGGCTTTCATTGAAAAGTGTGGACAAAAGAAAACATTCTGACAAAAGTTAGACCTGTTTCAGTGCATCTGGAAAAGTGTTCTGGTTGTTATAAACCCCGATGTTTCTAGGAGTTGGGTTTCATTCCCACTTTTAACACAACTGTGTGTATCGTTTCGATACAATGGTGCAATATAATGGTTGCTCTTCTAACTAATGTTTATTCTAAATATAGTACAGGCGAGAGATGCAAATAAAGGACACAGCAGGACATGTAGATGAGAACACCAGGTCAAGCTACATTTAATAAATGGATAATATTAAATAAATAACCCAAAACTAAAAGGCTCACTTCAACATTTTTAAATAACTAGGTCCCTGAACGCACCACACTCTGAACTACACACATATATAGTCAAAGTTACTGAGGGTCCCTGAACGCACCACACTCTGAACTACACACAGATATAATTAAAGTCACTGAGGGTCCCTGAACGCACCACACTCTGAACTACACACACACAGCTGGGTTACTCAGGGTCCTTGAACGCACCACAATTAGAACTACACACAGATATATTCAAAGTTACTGAGGGTTAAATAACTAGGTTGACGGTCCAATACACTCAAGAACCAAAGACACACACCTACGATATGCATAACATATGTATTGTCCCATTTCATGTTTTGTAATGGTTTGAGGCAATATTATGAATGTGTCATTATGCTGCTGTCGAATCCTCGTCTCAGTACGACACCAGTCACCTCTGTGGAAACATTGGTATAACTGCCTCTTTCATTTATATCGAACTGTATGTCTTTTAAAAATGGCCCTTGAGTCTCTTCAATAAAGCTGACGAATATCTTCTCCACAAGAAGTTGCCTCTGCATGTGTGACCATTACAAAGGGTTTCATCTCTCCGATTCTATTCCATCCAAGGCATGAACACCCTGATCGGGTACGACCTGGTGCCCGAGGCTAAGATCGTGGACTCGGCGCTCAGAGCGTGCCGGCGACTGAACGACTTGGCCAGCGCCATCCGTATCCTGGAGGCCGTTAAGGTGAGATCGCTTTGGGGTTAAGGGAAGTACTGAAGGAGAAAGGACACTTCACGGACACCGGGAGACGTCCTTAGGATGAGACGGAGGATGCTATTCGTGTTCCTCGGACGACTCAAAGCACTTTCAGAAAAAGATCCCAGTCCGTGTGTCTAGAGCGAGGGGTCAAAGAGACCCGATAGCTGTCCTCCCTGCTGGACAATATGTCCCACGCCCTCCAGGACACCCTGTCCTCACTGTGCAGCTCCTTCAGCGACAGGCTGCTGCACCCCAGCTGTCACACGGAGAGATACCGCAGGTCCTTCCTTCCTGCGGCGGTCAGACTATACAACCAGCACAGCCCCTAGAAGACCCCCCCCCCCCCCTCCCCTACACACACCACAACACAGACCACATCACCCCTTGCTGCTAAATACCAATCAACGATGTGCTATGTGCAATATATATATGCTGTTAATAACTGTAATTTATACCTGGCTGCTAAATCCTTAGAACCGTTACAAGGTGTGTGTTTTTTGTATCTTGTAAATTGTGTAACTTGCTGCAGTTAAATACCATCATACTATGTGCTATACATACGTTACATGATATACATAAGCCATTAATAACTGTGTAATATATAGCTTTGTATTTTGGAAAGTATTTTTTCTATTATATCATAACTTAGTACTTTTGTGTTAACATCGGTAACATTAAGCGGTCTGTGGCTCTTTCCTGCTGTCACGTTGCACATGTCCCCTCTGTGGGACGAGCAAAGGGACTCTGATAGGACAGTCCATTTCCCACACTTCGACCCATCAATGAAACAGAATGTCAGGTTAAATATTGCTCAGGGAAATACAGTCAAGTTAGTGTTCTATGCAGATTATTAAAAAACCAATCCTTCAGTCTCAAGCTTCTCCATCCATATGTGTTGCCTTCATTTGGTGTTTCCTCTGTCCTTCAGGACAAAGCCGGCCCCCACAAAGAGATCTACCCGTACCTGATCCAGGAGCTGCAGCCCACGCTGTCAGAGCTCGGCATCTCGACTCCAGAACAGCTCGGCATGGACAAGTTGTAGACCCTCCAGGTGACGATGCTCTCGATACAACATGTGTTTCTACATCAGGGGTCTCCAAGCCTCAGCAAGCAATACAAGTAGAATGGAATGCGGCCCACAAATGAAACGTGTGCTCGGCTTATATTGTACTTCTTAAATATATATGTACAAATTACACAGTAGTATTCAGGTGTTAATGACTTTTCTAATAAAGCTGGAAACATTTTCTAACAAATCTTAGTTGATAAGAAAAAGTGCAATGACTTATACACCGTTCCTATTCCTCCTTATTTCAATCCATCTGAAGCTTCTGCTTTCAGGGATGAGCTGCCAACACTCACGAGCATCAGTTACCGACATTTGATTGGTTTTGCTAACTTATAACTTCACTTATGAGGCAATGAACCTCTACTGAGGGGCCCAGCCCGTTGTATATGTTTCTGTGTGTGGCCCTCTGTGAAAAAGGTTTGGCCACCCTCTATATCAGTAACTAGGCAGAAATGTACTTTAGGGTGGGCCTGTAAAAAATAGGGTGGGCCAGATTTTACTAATGCGCATCAGAAGCTAACAACAATCCCCACCGGTAGCGGTGGCAGATTACTTTTGGAATACTTTCTGTTTCCATAACAGATGGATATGTTTTGGGGAACAGGAGACACGTATTTTACCGTTTTAATGGCTTATCAAGAACTCAAACACAGCATCTTGGTGTCATTCTGGACAACTCTCTCATCTGCACCCCACATCAAACACATCACCCGGACTGCATTCTTTGTACCGTCTTAAAACCTTTCCTTAGAATATGTTATACATTGTAAGGTATCCTTGGGTGCTTTGAAAGGCGCCCCTAAATAGAATGAATCATCATTATTATTTATTATTATTATTATTATTATTATTATCTGAAACGATGTAATAACTTTTAAAACTGTTTCCAGTCACTTGCCCCATGCCTTCAGCAGCAGCAGGCCATTCACTTTGATTTCATCCCGTTATAAATGTCATCATTTCGACAATAAAGAAATGCTACATAAACGTTATCTTGCACATTTTATCTAACCATCTCCGTTTCTAACTTTCAATATATTTTAAAAGAGATCTCTCTCTCCCTCTGCGTGCGGGGGCGGGGCCTCACAGACACGCTGCACCTCTCTCTCGCTCACAGACATGCTGCATCTCTCTCTCGCTCACAGACACGCTGCATCTCTCTCTCGCTCACAGACATGCTGCAGCGCCGTGCAGTGTGCACACAGTTCTGCCGGTAATGAAGATTACATTTTGTGAGGAAACTTTTCCACCAATAACTCCAAAATGTATTCACTTCAGGTTTACAAAAGTAACTGTAATCAGATTACTTCGTTTCTCTTCACCTGACCAGGGAAACATTTAGAAGTATCTTAAATCCAAGAGCAAGCAAATGGAGTCGCGGCCCACACTCCAATGACGGAGTTTCACGATGAAATTGACATCGTAATTTCGACGGTTTTGGGCGTGAGTTTAAGGATATTACGCCTCACTTTATATTTAAAAAAAAAAATTGAGTATCGAAAACCGGATCTGATTTTATATGTATGCCGTACTAACCGCCAGTAACCGGTATTTCGGTAATTAGGTTATTTTGTATTTAAATGTTTGACCTCTTTTTGCAACTTATGGTCTGAAGTTGTTTTTGTTTGCACCACAATACACCAGAGCTAATCCCGCTGTGTGCCTGGTGATAAACTTGATTCTGAATTTAGGAAGTTAATGTCTGTTAAAATGTGCAGCAGCTCATGAATGATTTTGCTTTTGACATCCTCTCATCTGAACATGTCTCCTTCTCCTCTCTCCTCAGGTCCTTGGATGTATAACGAGATGACGATGAGCTCTTCCCCACTTTAAATATGTCTATATATTGTTGATCAAATCCATGCTTTCCTGTTGTGTACAAAATGGTGGACCTAATAATAAAGAAACCAATAATTTAAGAACGTGTGTTGTGCTTTTAGTTTTGTATATAAATTAGGGCTGTCAAACGATTACAAATTGTAATCAGATTAATCACAGTTTAAAAATTAATTAATCAGATTAATCACCATTCGAACTATGTCCAAAATATGCCATTTATTTATGTATATTGTTGTGGGAATGGAAAGATAAACGAAAGAAGGCGGATATATCCATTTAACATACAGTATGTATGTTTATTATAACATTGTTCTGCATGTCAAAATGAAAGACAACCCACACACCTATCAATCATCAAACCGTGGGGTCTTAATTCATTACGTGTTGATTTCTATCAACGGTGGAGTACTTCAGGAAAGTCGACAGAGGGGGGGGGGGGGCTAGTGGAGTACTTCGTGACCACAGAGTGTGAACGTTGTGATCAGCTGTTTTAGCGCAGTTCTCCAGTGAAGGGGGGAGTCTCCCTCCGCAGACGGTTGGCGTAGTTTTGGCACAGTTCCGTTGTACAGACCGACGTTAACAGCAGCCCTGTCTGTGCACACGGAGACCGACTCTGTCGTCCGGTGATCGAACCGCCTTCTGGAAAAGCTTCACAAGTACGTCGGTACGCAAATGCGCTTTGTGACACAAGTGACGGTACGCATTTCAGATTACGCACATAACCTGCGTACCAGTTATGTGCACCCCTGTACCAGAGCCATATTATTACTATTATATGGCTCTGCCCTGTTCTACAGCAAAAGTATTCTCCGTCGGGACTTCCTGCAACAACACCACGCCGTTATCAAAGATGTTCTATTGAGAAGACGATCACTACGTGACAAAAGTTTTCAAAACCGTGGCTACTGAAATCAATCTTACTAACTGCTGTCTGCAATTTACTCCGCGCGAGTTGGCAGACTTTATTTTGCTTACTTTAAAATCATTTTTCATGGTGGGGCTAAGCCATTTCTTGGTATGGGTGTAGCCTACCCCAGCCATACCCTGGCGCTGCCACTGGTGGCACGTATGGGGCGGGCCATTCTGCACATGCGTTAAATGCGTTAAATATTTTAACGCAATTAATTCAAAAAATTAATTACCGCCGTTAACGCGATAATTTTGACAGCACTAATATAAATGCACTTTTCCAAGTTGATCAAATAAACACATGTATACAAGATTAAAGGCTTGTTTGAGACGCGTTGCGGCTCGCCTCGAAAGTAGACGAGAATAGCCGATTGTAGCCGGGGGAGGTCTCAAAAAGCTCGCCTGAAGTCGGACAGCTCGGAGTCGGCTTCGTCTTCTTCTTCTCTCTCAGGACCCGGTGGAAACTGGGGGTTATCCGGGAGTTTATTATACAGATCACAGGTTACTGTTGGCCAAAACAATCCACCCAGCTTGATGTGAAATCAGTGAGAGGAGAGGTTAAGCCACGTGGGGACATGGTTTCCACTGAGTTGTGTTTTTAATGTCATGCATCTGTTATTTCAACACAAAGCAGAGGACACATTCTCTCTCCTAAATATCTTCTTATAAACAAAAAATTATTTTATTTTTTTCCAAACATGGCAGTTATTTTAAAGGGGACCTATCATGCACTTTGTGATGTCTTCTCTCCATCACCATGTGTGTCCGGTGTGTCGGGGAACTCACGCAGCGTCAGGAAATAAAGCCCTCTCTCTTTTCCTCCGAACCCAAATCTCTAAAAACGGGGAACAACGGAGCTGATCCAGATTTGCGTCCGATATGACGTAACATCTGAAATGTGGACCCACGGCCCAATCAGAAACGTTGCTATCAGAAACAATGCCCGACTGTTTTGGACGTAATATGGTCGGTGTTTACATTAGCATCGCTAACACTCAGAGCTAACCTGTACTGGAGAGCATGTGTGTGAAGAAGCAGGAAGTAGAAAGGAACTCACCTTGTGGTGTAACCGGCAAGAGAGAAAGCCTTTGAGCTCCAGACTGTTTCAGATCCTTGATAATCCATGATATGGCGTTTCATCATGGCATTTAGTTTAGACAGTAGCTGCCGGGTCCCGCATGAGCTCAGACCCCTCCTCTTTAAAGCTTTATCCCCAAATCAGCACTTTAGAAACAGGAAGTGAAATAGAGGGGTATGAGGCATGGCTAGAATGGTCTGTTTGGTGTTTTGAGCAAAAGACTTCAAAGACATGTTTTTTCAACCTGATCTCACCAGAATGCGTGACTCCACCACGACTCCTTAACACCACAATGCGTGGTGGAGTCACGAACTTTGTTACATTTGCGTGTCGGCACCACGCAAACAACCCCAATGTAAAGTGAATGAGGCTCCTTTGTCGTGGTGCACACACGCATTTCTACAACGTCCCGCAGTGAGCTTTTATTCTATAAAACGGTTTTTTAAATCTACTTTATATCTTGTAGTAACTCACGGGAGGCTTCTTTTATTTTATTTGTATTCATAATAATTAAAAAAATTCGTCAGAATGTAAAAATTACATTAGTTACGAATTTGTGTTCTCAAAAAACAGTGCATTGTGTGTAATGCAACTGTGATTTTTATTAAATTAGTTAGTTTTTAAGGAAGGCCAGAGCTTCAGCTGTGTCAAATTGATTGTTCCCTTTAGTTAACGTTATTTAAAAGATAATGATCATGTCCTCTGTATTGTATTACGAGCATCCATTCCCATTGGATAACGGAGAATTGTACACCCGGAAGTAAGAATTCTCCTTACTGTCGATTGATTTTACAGTGCTATCTGCACTACTCATCGACTAAAAAACACAAAATTGTCCTTGTTGATTACACAACATTGATTGGTTTGAATTGTGTACAATGCTTTTGTATTTTTCCCTTTCGATTCGGAGAAACAAATGTTTTTTCGGAGTTTTAGGATGGCCGAAGACACTACACTACCCAGAATCCTCAGCTATCGTTTGGGACTACACCATGTGCTTAGCTTGACAAACCCGATCAGTCCTCAACCTCTGTGATTGGATGCGCGACGTTTACACAGAGCGTCAAAAAGGACTTTGAAATGGAATGAAACCCATCGACGGCACACTATTCAAAACAGGAATCGAACGTGTCCTACCCGCCCACCCCCCCCCCCCCCCTTAGGTCACAGGCTCCTCCAACAGTGCTACGCAATAAAACAGATAGGCCTACACAGAACAAATAGTGAAATAGTGCAATAAGAGTCTACAAGTGATTGGAATATGATATATTAGATAAATAATTTCTAAGTAGCAGCCAGATGATGTTATGGATGTTGTTTCTAAATTCAGGTGTTTAATAATCGTATAGCCTGTGGGATGAAGCTGTCTCTGTGTCTGGTGGTTTTAGTCCGGATGCTGCGGTACCGCCTGCCAGACGGCAGCAGACAGAACAGTTTGTGGCTGGGGTGATGGGGTCTTTTATAATCCTGAGGGCTTCTTTAAGGTTAACCTGGTATTTTTACTCCACTACATTATTTTAGTTACTTTACAGATTTGGATTAATGATGTGAAATATAAACAACCCTTAAATCAGACTTTAGTTACACCTGAATGAAATTCAGTGGAAGGTGATTGTCAAGTGCCACAATCAGGAGAGATATTTGATAGTTGGTGCTTGAGAAGACTAAATATTTATCTGCAGATCCGTTTATAAAGCATATTCATTACTCGTTATTCTCTAATAGTTCATTAAAGACTGTATATAATTGCTATTTTGCACATCCCTTTCAAGATTTCAAGATTTTCTAAGGTTTATTGACATATCATATACACAACAGTGTAGTTATGCAATGACTGAAAAACTTGAGTCACAGGTTCCTCAACAGTGCATTACAAGACATCTATCAATATGTGTATACTTCCACCATTACACTGTCGTATTCTGCACATTTCTTATACTATCTACATACATAAGATTATAATTAATGTGTATAATATCAGTTAAAATACGTGCTTCAACATAGTTAACATTGCAGGAAAGTTGATTGTCAAGTTCCAAAACAAACCATGCAATTTAGACTTGTCAGGCTTAATATTTAGATACCCCCAAAGCTTTTTTCCTATTTAAATGAAGACCTAACTAAAGTATTCTTTAATGTTTAAATAAAGCTTATAGTTAGCACATCCTCCTATCAGGCACTAAACTGTTTTACTCTAGATATCATTTGAGTATCTTCTTGATATTTCTATTCTATATTTATATCATTGACCTTCTACTTTCCCACTATTTTGTATGTACTCTTAATATTTAAATGTTTTCATAAAATATAACACATTCAAAAGTGCTTTACAAAAATGTAAGACATTAAG
>NW_027263458.1:0-56599 GCF_902827115.2 Pseudochaenichthys georgianus
ATTGTATCCCAAAATAGTGTCTCTTAAGGCGGGTAGAGTCCCCTGACAACTCTCCTTAAATTCCTCCAGAGTCAGGAAACACTCTGTTGTCTTTTGGGAGAACCAGAGAAAAGGGGTGAAAATGGAGAAATAGTATCCCAAAATAGTGTCTCTTAAGGCGGGTAGAGTCCCCTGACAACATGATGTGAAACAACGGTTTGTTTTCTGAGTCCTCTCAAAAACCGGGTTTCCGATTTTTTGCGGAAAGTAGCTTGAAAAATATGAATGCATTTTTTTGACGGAGGAGGGGAGGTCTCGATTCCCCTCTCCGTTGTAAAATACAACGGGGGAGTGGGAAAGTGTCTGGGGCTTCCGCCCGAAGCGCCGAACACTTGAGCTTTTTGCTCCGTTGGCACTCTGTCGTTTTTTCGAGAATTTTTTTAAAACTTCATTTTTGATTTTTTAAGATATAATTGACCGTTTTCTTTACTTTTTTCTCTTTCCACTGGTGGGGGCGCATGGCAGGCCGCCTATGAGCTCCCAAATTCGGCCTGGAACCTCCAGGAATTGTGGGCTATAGTGTTAAAACGCCTGCTTAATATGTTAGTAATGCTGGCAGCAGGTTAACTGCTGTTAGCAGGGTCTCACACTCACAGGCAAAGGCAAACAGGTTTTTTCACAATTCCAGGAGACAGACCGCGAAAACCACCTCTCTGTGGCCCTTCACAGAGCCCCAAAGGACGGACTAAGCAGCTCCAGCATGTCTCCCTAACATGCGCACTTCCATAACCTCGCACACCGTGAGACCCGGGCCCCCGGACTTAAGCACTCCCCCACGGACTAAACCCAGATGTTCACACCCTACAGAACCATCCCCTGGAAACCCTAAAAGGGGGGTGGATTTTGCGGTGCTTTACCGTCGCCCATCAGCATCCATATTCGGCCTTCTTCACGGCACCCCCCCTGTGCTGGAGGTTCACACTTTAACTGTTTTGTCATATTTCGTCTTTCCACGGGTGGGTGCGCCTGGCAAAGCTGTGTACCCAAACTCAAGCACTCTCACTGACACATAAGGACATCCGGGTAAGACCTTAGTGCCCCTTAGTGCCCCTGGTACTCCATGTCGTTAAATGACTCAGTAATGTACTGCACAACATCACATGGGTAAATGAGCTCCGTATTGCCCTGCAATATCACATTTGGTGTATTTCCAAAAAGCTATGAAAATATACCTATCTCCGTCATGTCCTGTAAAATATCATTCTTTGTTTATTTCCATCATTCAGGCAAATACACATATATTTGTCCGCTCCAGGAGCTTCAAAGTGCAGACTCCTGAGCTCCGTCATGTCCTGCAAAATATCATTCTTCCGACCGCCAAGCACCGGCACGTGGACCCGGGGAGGAGGCCCTCCGATGCGGGTCAAATTTGCTGATAGCACAGCTGACGGCTGGACACTAGCCTAGAGGAACACAGGGCAGGACCAGGCAGTTCCCTCTTTGCAGACAAGCATATGTGGTTGTTACGCAGGATCAAACAGGTAGCCTGTGATGAAGTAGGGTCGACCCTATATCATGTGAAGCCACCGAGCCGTGGTCCCGAGGGAACTGGTGCCCGGAGCAAGGCCAATTGCTGAATGCCGCAGCCGACTAAGGCCGCTATGCAACAGTGGAGGATTAGAGAAACTGATGTTTGCCTGGCACTGCGGCGAAGTGGGGAGGTGGAACTTCCACCCCGCTGCGGAACCCGTGGTGGGACCCCTGAGTCAGACGGTTCGTTTGGAAACATTCGGCCCGGAGGTAGAGACATGCAGGGTTACCCCCACGCAGCACACCCTCCCGGCCATCAGAGTCGAACCGCAGTTCGGAGGAACGACAGCCAGAGCACCGGCACGTGGACCGGGGGAGAAGACCCTCCGATGGCGGGTCGCGTTTGCCATTCGATCAGTGAGGTCAGAGGAGAAGAACCCGCAGTTCAGTGGAACCGACCGCCAGAGCACCGGCACGAGGCCGGGCCGGCGGAGGCCCTCCGATGGCGGGTTGCGTTTGTCATTCGATCAGTGAGAAATCAGGAAAAAACTCTCTTATCTTTTGGGAGAACCAGAGAAAAGGGGTGAAAATGGAGAAATTGTATCCGAAAATAGTGTCTCATAATTCCCTGACAACTCCCCTTGCATTCCTCCAGAGACCAGTTCAAAAACTTAAAGTTTGGTAAGAACCATACTGGGGGGTCTCCATGCAACAATTGTATCCGAGCGAAAGCACTCATGTTGCGGACACATTCCTCCATGATGTGAAAAAGCCGGTTTTTTTCTGAGTCCTCTCAAACACCGGGTTTCCGATATCGTGCGGATGGTATCTTGAAAAATATGAATGCATTTTTTCATTCATTCCAGAGAGAAGCGGGCTGTGAGAGCCACAGAGCACACCCAGAGATCTCCTTGCAGCGCATGGCTCTTGCACCCAGACTTCACAGCACTTTACAAGCCAGGAAAAATGATTGAATCCTGGGTAAACATTGTTTAATTGTTTAAATGTTTTTAAATGTGTGAAACGGTGTTTTGTCACTTTCAAAACTCGCGTCATTGACCGGAGAAATTGGGTCGATGTTGTATTCAATCTGACCGTTAATATTCCAGTGAGACGAAGTATGTACAATGACCGGGGTGATCCCATGTTAATTTTGTGCCAAAACCAGAGCATTCCCTCACCTGGAGAATATGCCAGAAGATGCCCAAGACGCCGCGGCGCAGATGGTCTCCAGGGGCATTCCTCTCAGGGCGGCCCAAGACGTTGAGACGCTCCTTGTCGAGTGGCATCTCACCCCTGATGGCAGGGGGCGGCCACTGGCCCCGTAGTTATGTGTGATTGTATCAACAACCCAGTAGGACAGCCGCTGCTTGGAGAGAGCACAACCCACAAGCCAGGTAGCAACCAAGACAGAACAACTTAGCTGGGAGAGGGAGTGGAAACACTGCCGTCACCGACCAAGCCGACACCAACCTGTCCGTTGAAGTTTTCTGCACAGCCGGCCACAGCACCTGGAGGACGGGTAACCCCGCGGCTCCGACTGGATCAGTCGCGAAGCTGCACGCAGCCAGCTGGATGCAGAGAAATACTTAAATCAAACGTTCCATCTGAACGCTGTAGGCTACAATATTGTAGCCACAGTACTCTCGCACAGCGAGAAGATGAAAGGGAACAGATCCCTTGATGAAACTGGCTGATATAGCCGGTGTCACGTGGGTCACAGGTGACTTTGTTGTTATTGGTACTCGTACGGCGCATCAATCAATCAATCAATGTTTATTTATATAGCCCAATATCATAAATGTTACATTTGTCTCAGTGGTCTTCACAGTGTGTACAGAATATCAGTATGACAATACGACACCCTCTGTCCTTAGACCCTCACATCGTACAAGGAAAAACTTCCGGAGAAAACCCACAGTTTAAAGGGAAAAATGGGAGAAACCTCAGGGAGAGCAGCAGAGGAGGGATCCCTCTCCCAGGACGGACAGACGTGCAATAGATGCCGTGTGTAAATTGAAAAGATAATACATTTGCAACATAGGTAGTCCAGATGTTTGGAAATACATGTGTGTATATAGGAAGATGAATCCACGAGGATATCCATCCAGGACCGATGATCCAGGACCACAGCCACGACTCACGATCCAGGGCTCGCGATCCAGGACACAGGACCATCCATGACTCCGGATCCTGGCGTATATAGACACCAAAAAGAGAGACATGTGGGGAAGCTGGGTTAATGGGAACATGAGAGTACACAGGTACAGAAAGAGAGAAGGAAGAAGTAAGATGTCCACGACAAACTAAGCCTAGGGGTCTTGGAGCGGCCACAGAGAGGTGCTTTTCCCCGGGGTATGTCATGGAAGTCTGAAATAACCTGTTTGCTCATGTCAGGGAGAGATGCTGGGGCTGCTGCGTCCGTGTTTTGGGGGTCTTGGAGCGGCCCCGAAGAGGTGGCTTTGTCGGTGTACGTAATGTAAGTGTGAACTAGCCTGTTTTCTCAAGGCAGGGAGGGATCCTGGAGCTCCTTAGTCCGTGTTTTGGGGGTCTTGGAGCGGCCACAGAGAGGTGCTTTTCCCCGGGGTATGTCATGGAAGTCTGAAATAACCTGTTTGCTCATGTCAGGGAGAGATGCTGGGGCTGCTGCGTCCGTGTTTTGGGGGTCTTGGAGCGGCCCCGAAGAGGTGGCTTTGTCGGTGTACCTAATGGGTAAGAAAGCCAGTCTACACAGGTCGTGAAATGTGATTGAAATGTACAGAGTGCTGTACATTTCAATCACTTTGAATGGGAGTGGTGAGGTGTGGATGAAATGGCCATATCTCCCTTAAATTCACATCAAACTCACCCATCTTTCACACACTAATTCATGGGTAACAGAGCCATGTGCACCATGCATTTAAAGTAATGTTAGCCAGCTTTCAGACACTAATTCGTGGGGAAGAAAGTCACCCTGGTCGGGTCGTGAAATGTGATTGAAATGTACAGAGTGCTGTACATTTCAATCACTTTGAATGGGAGTCGTGAGGTGTGGATGAAATGGCCATATCTCCCTTAAATTCACAGCAAATTTACCCATCTTTCACACACTATTTCATGGGTAATAAAGCCATGTGCACACTGTATTTAAAGGGCTGCAGGAACACTTTACCCGCCTTTTAAACACCTTTTCCTGGGTAAACAATCCATGTATTTCCGCCTGCTTTCCATCAGCACCCGCCAGTCATCTCCCTGTTTGAAAGGGCCATATCTCCCTTAAATTCACAGCAAATTTACCCATCTTTCACACACTATTTCATGGGTAATAAAGCCATGTGCACACTGTATTTAAAGGGCTGCAGGAACACTTTACCCGCCTTTTAAACACCTTTTCCTGGGTAAACAATCCATGTATTTCCGCCTGCTTTCCATCAGCACCCGCCAGTCATTTCAAACGGTTTCAAATCGTTTTTTTCACTTTTAAAAAGAGCTTTCTGCCCTGTCAATTATATCTAATCATTATTACCGTCATGGAGGAGCTGCAGGAACACTTTACCCGCCTTTTAAACACCTTTTCTTGGGTAAACAATCCATTTATTTCCGCCTGCTTTCCATCAGCACCCGCCAGTCATTTCAAACGGTTTCAAATCGTTTTTTCACTTTTAAAAAGAGCTTTCTGCCCTGGCAATTATATCTAATCATTATTACCGTCATGGAGGAGCTGCAGGAACACTTTACCCGCCTTTTAAACACCTTTTCCTGGGTAAACAATCCATGTATTTCCGCCTGCTTTCCATCAGCACCCGCCAGTCATTTCAAACGGTTTCAAATCGTTTTTTCACTTTTAAAAAGAGCTTTCTGCCCTGTAAATGATTTCTAATCATTATTACCGTCATGGAGGAGCTGCATGGACACTTTACCCGCCTTTTAAACACCTTTTCCTGGGTAAACAATCCATGTATTTCCGCCTGCTTTCCATCAGCACCCGCCAGTCATTTCAAACGGTTTCAAATCGTTTTTTCACTTTTAAAAAGAGCTTTCTGCCCTGTAAATGATTTCTAATCATTATTACCGTCATGGAGGAGCTGCAGGGACACTTTACCCGCCTTTTAAACACCTTTTCCTGGGTAAACAATCCATGTATTTCCGCCTGCTTTCCATCAGCACCCGCCAGTCATTTCAAACGGTTTCAAATCGTTTTTTTCACTTTTAAAAAGAGCTTTCTGCCCTGTAAATGATTTCTAATCATTATTACCGTCATGGAGGAGCTGCAGGGACACTTTACCCGCCTTTTAAACACCTTTTCCTGGGTAAACAATCCATGTATTTCCGCCTGCTTTCCATCAGCACCCGCCAGTCATTTCAAACGGTTTCAAATCGTTTTTTTCACTTTTAAAAAGAGCTTTCTGCCCTGGCAATTATATCTAATCATTATTACCGTCATGGAGGAGCTGCAGGAACACTTTACCCGCCTTCTAAACACTTATTCCTGGCTAAAACAATCAATGTATTTCCGCCAGGGTCACAGCCTGCTGCTGCTGCTGCTGCTGCTGCTGCTGCTGCTCTCCCTCCCTTAAATTCACATCAAAGTCACCCAGCTTTCACACACTATTTCATGGGTAATAAAGCCATGTGCACACTGTATTTAAAGTAATGTTAGCCAGCTTTCAGACACTAATTCCTGGGGAAGAAAGTCACCCTGGACGGGTCATCAAATGTGATTGAAATGGACAGATTCCTGTACATTTCAATCACTTTTAATGGGAGTCGTGAGGTGTGGATGAAATGGCCATATCTTCCTTAAATTCACATCAAAGTCACCCAGCTTTCACACACTATTTCATGGGTAATAAAGCCATGTGCACACTGTATTTAAAGTAATGTTAGCCAGCTTTCAGACACTAATTCCTGGGGAAGAAAGTCACCCTGGACGGGTCATCAAATGTGATTGAAATGGACAGATTCCTGTACATTTCAATCACTTTTAATGGGAGTCGTGAGGTGTGGATGAAATGGCCATATCTTCCTTAAATTCACATCAAAGTCACCCAGCTTTCACACACTATTTCATGGGTAATAAAGCCATGTGCACACTGTATTTAAAGTAATGTTAGCCAGCTTTCAGACACTAATTCCTGGGGAAGAAAGTCACCCTGGACGGGTCATCAAATGTGATTGAAATGGACAGATTCCTGTACATTTCAATCACTTTTAATGGGAGTCGTGAGGTGTGGATGAAATGGCCATATCTTCCTTAAATTCACATCAAAGTCACCCAGCTTTCACACACTATTTCATGGGTAATAAAGCCATGTGCACACTGTATTTAAAGTAATGTTAGCCAGCTTTCAGACACTAATTCCTGGGGAAGAAAGTCACCCTGGACGGGTCATCAAATGTGATTGAAATGGACAGATTCCTGTACATTTCAATCACTTTTAATGGGAGTCGTGAGGTGTGGATGAAATGGCCATATCTTCCTTAAATTCACATCAAAGTCACCCAGCTTTCACACACTATTTCATGGGTAATAAAGCCATGTGCACACTGTATTTAAAGTAATGTTAGCCAGCTTTCAGACACTAATTCCTGGGGAAGAAAGTCACCCTGGACGGGTCATCAAATGTGATTGAAATGGACAGATTCCTGTACATTTCAATCACTTTTAATGGGAGTCGGTGTGGATGGCCTGTTGAATCCGATTTTGAGCACTCTTTTCCCCGCATAAACTAGTTTAAATCACCGTTAAACACTTATTCTGTTGATGTCTATATAACCGACTTCCCGCTATGCATTAAGTCGGTTATATGGACCCTGTACACTAGGCATACCGCGGCCGGTAGTAAATGTCCAACCATTGTACCCTCTGGTCCCTAGGGTATGTAAGGGGAGTTGTCAGGGGACTCTACCCGCATATGAGGCACTATTTTCGGATACATTTCATCCATTTTCACCCCTTTTCTATGGTTCTTCCAAAAGTTGACTTAGACTTTTTCCGACTCTGGAGGAATGTAAGGGGAGTTGTCAGGGACTCTACCCGTAAGTTTAAGTACAATACTACAAATATTGGGTAAGTGGGATAGCATATCGGGTTGACTGACACCCCCCCATAAGTTTAAGTACAATACTACAAATATTGGGTAAGTGGGATAGCATATCGGGTTGACTGACACCCCCCCATAAGTTTAAGTACAATACTACAAATATTGGGTAAGTGGGATAACATATTGGGTTGACTGACACCCCCCCCACGCCCCATTCACCTTAATATGCGGTAAGTGGGCACTCATATTCGGTTGTGGACACCCCCCCCACTGAGTATAAGTACACGGGTAAGCGAATACTCGCTTTGCTGTGTAATATGCGACAAGTGGGCTCCCGTATCGCATTGCCGGACACCCCCGACTGCTCTACCTGGTGGTCGGCGACGGAAGCGCGTCCTGATGGGGCATAACGGTTTAATTGGGGGGGTCGCGGAGGGGCGTGGCTTGGCGTTTTCTCGAGTCGTGGGGACCCTCCCGAGACCCCCCGGGGGTCCGGCTATTTTAAAAAGGGGGAGGGACTTGAAGTAAGGCGGGGTTTATCTTCCTCCGTACAGCGGCTGTATATTGCGGTGGGAGCAGGCCTGTCAGCTCTGCTAGCATTGGTAAGCCATGTTAGCCTAGCGCATGTTAGTACCTAGCGCCACTTGTTTTGATGTACGTTTTTGTTGATAACGTCGCGAGTTTGTATCGTTTAGTGTTGAGGTGCGCACCGTTAGATTCTGTGTATCTTTACGATCATAAACAATGTGTTGGATGTGGAGCTAGGATAAGTAATAAGGGAGCTAGGAGTGATTTTCGGTGCAGTAATAGGTTAGCATTTTTCGCTCGGGGCTAATTCAGAGGCTCACTGTTAGCATTGTGTGTTTTTTTTAATTAATGAAAAAGATCAGTTAAATTAGTTATTTCCCGTTATATGGATATCAAATATTCATAGTTTATTCAATATTAAGGTTCCTTAGACGTTGTTTCCTGCAAATGACTCGATTGTGGGTCCGTGGGGCCTAAGAGGATAACAGAGTATGTTTTGTTTTTTGTTTTTTTTCCACAACAGTTGTATTTGGATGGAATGAATACCTGTAGTGATAATTCAAAGTAATAAAATGATTTTTACAGTGAAAAAGTTCAAATGGAACTGATGGTTCCCAAATTACCCAGAGGTGAGTCCGCCTGGACTTTATTTTTCTAAACCTCTCTAAAAAGGTCAAATTTCACTTGTTTTGCATCAATCTTGATACAGGGTACTTATTATATGTTATAGTTTGGATTCCTAAAGCTTTTAGTCTACCATCCCATCATTCAAGGGTGGTTTTCATTATAAGTAATGAGGTTTTTTTAGGCGGACATTAGAATTTAAATGTTTTTACTTCTACATCCAACTCACAGATGTAACCTTGCTTTGAGAGAAAATATTATTAATTTACCCCTTTTAGAAGTGAATATATAGTCTTTGTTGTGTTAGTGGCATTTCCGAGCCTGAAACCTGAAAAACAGGCTCAGGGCTTAAGAGGTTAAGTTATAGTACACTTTTTGCACTAACATCATATCATATTTATATAAAAATAAAGGCAATGAACAGTTACACTCTACTTTATATCTACAATTACACGGATACAATAGTTTAACTCACCTTCAATTATCGTGGTAGTCTCTCGAAACGTAGGTTTCAATCAGTCTTTCTTGGATGCTCTGATGATCCGAGATGAAAAGTGTTTGTTTTTCGCGCGCTTCAGCCGGACAGTGAAAGTGAGTGCACCGCTCTAATGGGTCCGACTAGAATGACGAATAACGTTAATTCCGCCTATTCCGTCATTAATAATTATTATAATCGTGTAATAAATCATACATTTTTCACTTTTCATTTTTAGGGGGGCCACAGGGGGGTCAGAGGTCAGTGTTAGGGGATCCCTGGCCCCACCCTGCCCCCCCCCTAGAACCACCCCTGTCTCACCCTCAGCTGGCCTATCAGCGGCCAGGGCCGACCATAAAGGAGGCCCCCAGGAAGTGTTCTCCCTCTCTCACCCTGGGCCTGCTGCTTGGCTGCTTTGTTAGTTGCCGATTCTACTATGTTTTTCTGACCTTTGTGAAAGTGTGTGTTGGAGGTGGGGGAGTTAGGTAAGTCTGGGGTACATCTCATCACGTAGGTAACTAATGTTAGACACACTAGGTTAGCGGATTGTTGCCACCCGTCTTTTGCTTTGTCCAGTTCTGAGTAGCTTAGTTAGTGAGGGTTTGAGTTTGAGTTTAGGTTTCAGAGGATAGATGTAGAGACAGGTTTTGTTATACTTATTTATTTAGTTTGGCACAATCTCCTTTGTCTCCTCCTCATCCTCCTCACTTAAGAGTATTTATCGTCAGTTAATTTTGTACAAGGAATACACTTTTGTTAACATTTACGCTGACTCCCTCATCGTATTGGTTGTTGCGTGTTATTGTCTCCAGGTCCCCTACGATATCCCATCCAACCTCCTCAATAAACTCCAACATATCCAGAACTCTGCTGCCCACCTCCTCACCCGCTCCCGAGACCACATCACTCCCGTCCTCCAGAACCTCCACTGGCTCCCTGTCCGTCAAAGAATCCACTTCAAAGTCCTCCTGATTACTTACAAAGCCCTCAACAATCAGGCCCCCCCCCCCGCCTACCTGCACCACCACGCCCCTTCCCGCTGCCTCACAGACCTACACCACCACCACCCACACACCCCCCCCTACCTCACAGACCTGCTGCACCACCACACCCCTTCCCGCTGCCTCCGCTCAACAGAACCCAACCTCCTATCCATCCCCACCCGCATCAATCACCGGACTTGGGGGGACAGAGCCTTCTCCGTCGCTGCCCCCTCCCTCTGGAACTCACCCCCCCAACCCATCAGAGACTGCACCGACCTCACCACCTTCAAAACACTCACCTCTTCAATCTGGCTTTTAATGTGTGATTGTTTTTGTATTGCTTGATTTTAACTATATTTATTTGTGGTTCTTTTCTTTTCACTATCTCTGTAAAGCGTCTTTGAGAACCTGTAAAAGCGCTAACAAAATAAATGTATCATTGAAGTTACTAGACAGTCGTTTTGTATCTTCCTCTCAGCATAAAGCAGCAGGCTACTGTGTGGTTCACCTTTTTAGTCTCCTCCTCTTATTTGTACGCACACTTGATGCCAGCGAGCAGAAGACCCAAGCGTGAAAACAAAAGTATTTACTTGAATTTGGGTCATGGGAATAACACTTCAACGTTGACTAAAACTGAAAAGACTAAATGCCACAGATAAAGGGGCACCAACAGATACTGTAGATAAACCAGGGGGTTACGCCCATTGTCCCTTCATTAAAGCACGGTTAATGGTTCTTAATGGCAAAGTCCATATATTGATTTTACACCGTGCCTTTTGAGAAAATGGTAGTAAAAACTGGGAAATATTTTATTCTGTCAAATATGATACAAATCAAAAATGTTATTTCAAAGACTCGGAAAAGTCCAAATTCATTCTTTGTCATTGCAAATCTCTTTCCTCTAGCAAATCCATATCCTCATCCATTGATAACATGTCCTTATTCATTGACTGAGAATGTGCTGGCATCTGTAAACCATTTTCTTTCTACTTCTTTCTTTCCCATCTCCCACATTTGAGTAAGAATCCAAGTCCCATTTTTGGCTGTAACCAGGAGGTAGTTCTCGTTGTCTGGGTATGTTTTTTAATTGTACCGACCATAAACCAGAGACTGGCACAACGGGCCGAGCACCAGCAGGTCGAGGCATTCCCTTTCGTCTTCATTGAGTACCATGATGCTCTCCCAACCTGTAAGTATTGCTCCACCTACATCCAATGGACTGGTTCTCGCAGTTTTAAGGTAATTGGAAGATTGTGGTTAAATTAATGGTTAAATGGTGACAACATATAAACCATGGCCCGTAGACTGCACGTTGTTGTGGCTCCCTGTACAAAGGCCACACCGCTTCTAGCATTGTCGTTGTGTAATTGTCAAATACCACTCTTTAGCATTCTCGACTGGATTAGCATGCACCCTGTGAACAATTACAAAACCACCTTCCATCACTCGAATCACTTCACCGACGAACTGTCACAAGGGCAAAGAAAACCATTTCTGACCCCTCCCACCCAGCTCAGCATGTCTTCCAACTTCTGCCCTCAGGGAGGTGCTACAGCTCACTGTCCGCCCGCTTCAAAAACAGCTTCTTCCCCTTTGAACTGAACCAGCCTGGCTGTGTGGTCATTAAAGATTCTAATATAATCACCAGCAGTGACCCCGCTGGTGAGTTGACGTGTCTGAGAAACGATGGTTGTTACCAAGTGGCTGACTAGGACTACAGAAGTCGTGGAGGCCATTGTACATCATTACGGCGAACACGTGAACACTCCTCTAAGTTTAGAATCTGTGTTTGAATCTGGATCTGAAGTCGGCGTGACGTTGAAGCAGCGACCCGGCTGTCGTTCCTTTATAGCATAACGTTAGCATTTTGCTTCTGGCGACTAGATTTATGCTTCGAAAATGATAAAAGTAGACGTGTGGAGATTATCCGGCTGAACAAAATGTGACCCGTCTCTTAAATGTGTCTCAAACACAGACCTTAGTTCCAGCTATTTTCCAAAATCCTATCCACGCTTAAACCGAGAAATGCGCCATAAGTGTATCGGCCTGAAAAAGCAACCATAGCAAATCAGAATAAAGCCAAGTCTCGTAGGAACCAGACAGTTGAGTTCTGCAGGTAGCGACTCCGTTTCTCCTCAGCGCTGCTTCCTCACCTGCATGATATCAGGGGAAATGAGAAAACACGAAAACAATGTGATCTTAAAGGTATTCCCAGAACAACCACACGGCTGCTTCGCACAGGCCCGGTTCCAGAACAAAATGACTAAGGGTGCATCTGAGATTAGAGAGGGTGCAGTGGTAAAGTGCTATTTTTACAAGTGGGTAGTGTACCTAACACCCTCTAGGGGGGTCCTCACCTCCTCTGGGGGGGTCCGGGGGCATGCTCCCCCGGGAAGATTTATTTTTAAATATTGAAGTTAAAACCATCAATCTGGTGAACTTTGAGAGCAACATGAAGAGATCTATGGATCTATGTGCTCTTTGCTTGATTATGGCTTCCCAGTCCCTTATCACGTAGCCTAGAAGAGCATGGCGCCAGTTGTTGTAGCCAGTTGTGGTGAAGGCATCTGACGTACTTGAACCGAAATGTCTTCATGCAGAAGATGGCATCTTTTTTACATGAATATTCCAGCCAATCTCTGTTTTGAAACCATGAGCTGGAAAATGAGCGCCTCACCCCACTGGACAGGCGAGTTGGCTACTTTTTTAAATATACTCCTCGTGGTAGCCAGTCGTCCACATGGGCTATGATGCTAATTAGCACGACATGCAGGTTAGCACTCGGCTGGAGGGTTACGGCTGCTACCCCTGCCTTACATGAAGTGTGTCATACTTGTGATACTTCACGTGTAAATGATAATACTTTATCTTCGTCATGTTAAACCTTTTGTATGAAACATTGAATCAAGGCCAAACAGGTTGAACTCATGAGGTCATGGACGCTGTTTTTTGTCTATAAACCTTTATTAAGCGTAATGACGATCACTAAAGTCTTCAGTGTCAGCTTTAATACGTTGCTTCAGAAAAACGTTATTACATTGAAAATGAACACGGTGTGTTGGACACGGCGAGCTGCGGGAGATCTCATCCAGTCTGAACACTTTAAGAAAGACAAAAACACACTTCTGACAGTGAAGACACAATCAGTGAGACACATGTTAACCAATGAGAAGCCTCGATTTAAAACACCAACATTTAAACCCCAGGACAGGAAGTGGTCTCCTCCTACAGAGGACACAGAGACATTGAGGAGTCATCAGACCAGACCCCAAAGCCCGCGTAGAGAGGTTCAGCGAATGTGGTTCTGAGGGTGTGGAGGTGGATCAGTGAGTCAGAGGAGACCTCGTAGAAGGAGAGAGAGCCAGCAGGACGATCCAGATACACTGCTACTCTACGAGAGGAGGAGGAGGAGGAGGAGGAGGAGGGCCAGTGTATTGCCACCGTACAGTGCCAGAGAGAGTAACCGTAATGCGAGTAGCCCAGACTCCAGGACGCATCACTCCCTCCAAACAAACAGTCCCTATTCTTTCCTCTCCTCTTGATCCCTCTGGAAGTCACTGATACAGCGACGTCTCCGCTCCACTCCACCTCCCAGTAGCAGCGACCAGTCAGAGCTTCTCTGCACATCAGCTGAGGATAGGAGTCTCTGGGTGATCAGGGTATGGCTGCTCCTCTCCCCCCCCCCACGTGTCACCGTCCTGTTGTCCTCAGACACTTTGAGGTGTCTGTGTGCCGTGTCTGAGTCCAGGGTGAGTCCACAGGAATCTGATGAGACAGAACGCAGTTTATCACCAGACCCCCCTGAAGGCTTCACTCTCCGTTAGTGGTCCTTTCTGTAAAGCTTCAAGATCAGTCCTGCTTTAATGAATAAATACCACCTCCATCATCTTCGTCTCTAGAGAGAAGCTGGCTGATCCACACCTACACTTCCTCAGACCTGGTTGCAGCCTCTGCTCTCCACCGTGGTCCAGCCTGGAGGAGGAAACACAGTCAGTGTCACAGACGAGCTGAGAACCAAAATGCAAAGCACGGGAAACCAGGGATAGTCGGTAACCAGCTTTATTATAAGCAAAGGGCCGGGCGGGGGCAGGCGAGGGTTCCAGGAGGAAGCAGGACGGGAGTCGCAGGTACAGAACGGGTCAGGGAGCAGGCGAGGCAGGCTGGTCGGGGACAGGCAGGGTCGAAACCGGGAGAGCAATCTGAGGGTAATGCGGGAAAGACTGGCATGCTGCAAAGTACAACCTGGCTCTGAGGTGAGAGGGAAGTGGGCCTAAATACTAATGGAGCTGATGGGTGGGACTGATGCCCCTTTCACACCAGCGCCTTTTCAGCTCCGGCTCGGAGCTAGAGCCTGAAAAGCGCCGGGTTTTCCAGTTCACACCGGAGCCGCGCCGGCTCTTAGCTCCGGAATCCGCTTCATTTCCAGCTCCAAAAAATTGTCGGTCCAGAGGCAAGAGCTTTGGAGCTAAGAGGCGACGTCGCTTACGTCTCTCTCACGTCGAGGCGTGCAGGAAACTAAACCCACCTCCCATGGGTCGACTGTCAGCCTGCCTACAAGCAGCAGTGCCTATAAACACACTTTATAAAGTCAGGCAGCACTAACCAGGCTTCGTGTGGTTCTGTTTATTTGTGCCTTACTTTGACCATCCGTTCGCTGTTATCGATCATTGTGGAGAGAGGCAGACGTGTTGTTTTGTATTATTGCAGCTATCGGATGCAAGTAGTCAGGTTGCTATGCCAACATCACCCGTTTTATACCAGAGAAACTTTCATAACAGCGTTGTGATACCAAACAGTGTCAATTCAGACACACATTCACTTAGGCTAAGGGGAGCTGGGGATATGCATCAGCTGCTCGTGTGAGTCGGACAGTGAATACTTTAGAGCGGCCGCTGCAGTGTGAGCTAACGGGAGCTAACGGGAGAATAAACTCCCGTGGAAGAGCATCACTGCAGCGGTCGGTAAATGCTGCAGGAACACATTAATAAACAATGAACCACGGCACTCTGGAGAAAAGCATAAGGTTGGAGAAGTCGTTATTCAATTTATTCTGGCTTCGTGTGATTAAAAGCAACACGATCATCGACCCCACGCAGTTGTTGTTGTTGTTGTGAGCTGCCGTTGGGGGGGCAAATCAGCGATGTAAACGGTGACGTCATGACGCAGCAGGGGCAGCTCTGGGGCGCCAGTGGGCGGTGTGCACAGAGCGGGAGCTGAGAAGGGAAACCGGAGCTGAACCAGAAAAGCTCCCGCTCGGAGCTAGAAACTGAAAAGCGCTGGTGTGAAAGCCGCATAGCAGGGACTTTCGAGCGGGTAAAAAGGTTCGCATGAACTACTTTTAGTACCGGCTCTTTTTGGTGTGAACGCGATCATGAACTAAGTTCACATGAACCTTCGTGGGGAAAGTACCGCAGTGTGAACGCGGCTACTCATGTACAAAGGCTTTGTTGCAGCAACTGAAGTTCAAATATAAACTGGCTATACCTCACCTTTATACAGCTACAACTAAAGCAAACGACACCCCAGAAGATAACTGCCATGGTGTAGCACCGTTTCTAGCAGACAAGCCCAAGAACAGACATGGAAGACAAATTACAATTTTGAGTCCACTCCTAAATGTTTACCGTTATATGGAATACTTTAGCGCATTAGGAAACAATAGTTTGCATTTAATTGTTTTTAGCTGTGAGCAGGTCATCAGTTCCCCTTGTGTATTGCAACATTAAAAAGCAAACAAATTAAAGTTTGAATCATTTATTATCTCTTTGAGTCCATTGGTTCAGGAAGGTCAGATTCTGTTGCAGTGGTGTTGGACGGTGGGGGCACAGCCACATTAACCGCAGCAGTTGGGAGGACTTCCTCGAGCGCCGCGGTGGTTGGTACTGTTCAGCACCGCTGCCTTCGGCTGCAGGTGGGCCTCAGGAGAGGTTTCTAGAAGTTCAGGAACTTCCTCAGCATCTTCATCTGTAGTCGTAGAAGTGTTAATGTAAAAGGTGCATTGCAGAGTGCCATTTAAAAAAAAGAGTTAAGACTTTTCACATTTTACCTTTTTCTGTTCCACTTTTGTCTTCTTCGTCTTTGTTCTGCTCAGAAGCTAAAGTCACAACGTCCACCTGGTTTTGGGTCGATGATGAATCAGGAAGCAGTCCTTTCCTCTGATCTTTGACAGAAAAACAAAACATTAAGATTTCATTATGGGCCATTTTAATCTCAATTTAGAGATTGTTAAAGGCTTCAAATGAACAAAGAATAATTCAATGCCGGCATTGACTTACCAACTCTGTTTATTCCACTCCTCCACTGGCTGCCATACATTGTAGATCTGCTGATTTGATCAAGAATGGAAGAAGGCTCCTCTGCAGGTATGGGTCGGCTTTTCTGCTTGGCTGGCAAGACCATCATCGGACCCACCTGGCCTGATGTTCCCACACTAACACAAACCAGCACAATGCATGTTAATTCAGTCACCATCCACGTCTAAAACCTATGCCAAACATGTGTCACAATTGATCATTATGACGACATCTATTCTGCAGCCAATATTCATCATACAGTTTCTACAAGCTCCCCACCTGTACTGGTCTTCAGTCCACTCCTCCAGAGGGGTTCACGCTCTTCTGGCTTCACAAACCCTCGAGGCCTAAACTTGCTCGGGCTGCTGGGAGTTTGCTCAACTCCAATTGGTCTTTGCATTGCCCACATAAGTAGTCATTACCATCAGCGGACTGCCATCTGATAAATAAAAAACATTCAGCACCAATACTTTGTTTGTGTGTAATTTCACATATTTTAGACTGGATCTCACTTGCCTTCCATTCACAAAGGTGCACGCCTTGGTTGTTGCTCTGTGCTTTATTTATTGGAACAGCATACAGGTGACATGTGATGTAGAGCTATGAGAAAAGGAGGTGTTGGGAAACATGCACACACAATCATGTTTAAGGCAATTTAATAGAGCCTCACCTCCCCTCTGTCCTCATTATAAAATCTGAAGGCATCAATGGACATGTGGAGCTTGTCATCCTGTGTCCTGGCTAAGAATTGAGACCTTGAGCCTGGAAGCTGAGAGTCAACAAAGCACCTATGATGAGGAAAAACAAAAAGTGCAACACTAAATTAGCACTCATTGACTACTAACAAGAGTCTACATTACCCACAATGCAACTCCACCGCTAACATTTCTAGTCATATCGAGAGGCGAAGTCTCTCCCTTTCCGGGGGACCCCATGGGACCTTATTTCTAAAAAGTATGTATTGAAGTCAATGGAGAGAGAAAGATGATCTTTCGATCCCGTTTGAATTATGCCACGAATTACACACAGACGTTTGTCAATTTAAAAGATCATTTTGCAAGTCAAAAATAAAAGTGTGTCGTAAAAATGTGAAGTAACATTTTTTTTGTGTGAAACCGCTCAATGAACTACCTCTCGCGTCACAGACCAAGACGGCCGTCACGTTGGCAATTTCATTTCTTCCTTTCAGAGAAAGATTAAAAGAGCTGAAAATCACTCAAGTCTGGCATGTTGAGAGCTGTACCACACAGGGGAGTTAGTTGATTCCTAAGAGCCAGCATGCGTGACCAGGACTCGTAGTCTTTCTAGTTGCGTATATTTCATAGTCTTATATTTCAACAGTTTTTACAAACTGACTTTTTTGACATGGAAATTATTTTTTAAGATTAACAAACGTCATATGTGTGTAATTCATTGCACAATTCAAACGGGGTTGAAAGATAATCTTTCTCTCTCCATTGACTTCAATACGCAATTTTTCCCGAAATAAGGTCCCATGGGTCGAAAGTAGATGGCCGGGACTTCGCCTCTCTATTGGCAAGTTCTGGAAGTAGTTCTTTAGAGTCAGAACTGCACAAATCTGACCTGTGCCTTTGCCAATTGTGGCACAGAAAGGAAGAACTAGAATACCAAAGATTAAAAGCAAACTGCAGCTAGCCTAGCTAATGGCTAACTTGAAGACGACACTAAAGGACTGATCTTTTATTAACCTGTCACTCGAGTCAGCATTGCTCGTGTCTGAATTAAACCACTTGAAGAGCCTTACACATTAAACAGCTCCCTCTAGGGTCAGAAAAAGAATTTACTTTTTGCCATTTAGCAATTTGCAGCCTTACCCATTTTCAATGAAGGCATGCCTGGGGCTGGAGTGCATGTCAGGGCTCAGTGTAGCCACGCAGCTGCTCACAAACACTCGGAGCGCCACGTGATGCCCAATTCTGACAGAGGCCTCGATGCTGATGGGCTCACCGAGATGAACATTAGAGCCTCTTTGTACTGCCAGTCACCTGCACACGGACAGAAAAAAGTACTAAGTGCAAATAGAGCATGACAACTCATAACATGAGATAATTATCAAAACCCACTTGTCATGATTCTCAAGTTAAACTGCAACATTTCCACTGCAGCCTGGGTCGACATGAAGGGGATCCAGGTAGGCATGAGTGAAGAACTGGACAAACTGTACTTCCTAAGAAACAGAAAAAATGCATTTAAAAAAAGACAGACATCATTCAAAGATTTTTACAATGTGAGCTTTAAAAACAAAAAGAGACAAAGACCTTTCGTAATGACATTCAATGGAATAGCCTCCTCCATTCGAACAACACCATATGGAGAAGCCTCAGGAGAGTATATGAGGAGGTTTGTGTAGATCAGAGAGTCCTCAGTTACCTGTGGAGAGTAGACGTGTTTAAAACTAGAAGCTTTAATGAATCAGATTTGAAATGAAATATATTTAAAGTTACCCAGTGTCTGGTGCCGCACTCCACAAGTCCAACACTGATACTGTACTCATCTGCTGAAGACGCTGTAGCTCTGCAGTACTGGTTGTTGGTCTCTACTCCAAGGCGTATCTCGTCACCATCAACAGGAGCTCCAACCGCAAACATATCGGCTTTGATAACAATCTCCAATGAGTCTGGATGACAGGTCACTCTGATGGTATTCACCTGCTGCGGTTCCTCAGCCGGAGACTTCAGCTGCCTGTGTTCGCAAGGCTCTGAAACGAAGCATCTTGTGTGGACGGGAAAGCAAAAGAGGAGCTAACACAGAGTCCTACAAGGAGGATAACCTGACAATGAAAGGCCTCCATAAGTGAAACGGCTGCTCTCTGTCTTCCTGACTGACTCACAGTAGGCCTATGGTTCAGGGTGAGCGGTGGAGCTTTTTTAAACTCTAGCCGATCATTATCCTCATCAGAGCAGCACACCTGCGTCCAATCAGACACGCATCAGCTTAATTGGCTGCACACTCTGAACTCAATACATGAGGCTGATTGGGGAGAGGTGAAGGGCGTTTTCACATGTTTAAAATGTGCATATATTTGCTTCATTGCTTGTTACTTTGGATTTTAAATAAAATGTTAGTGTTGCAGTTCATGAAAACCATGCAGGAAGCATTTTGACTAGTGATGGCGAGATGAAGCCTTATGAAGCTTTGAAGCTTTCCAGCCAATTGGTTCGCAAAGGGTTCATCTCATGAGGCTTCATCTCATGAGGCTTCATCTCATGAATCTGAACACAAACCCCCTGTGGTCAAAGTGTGTAAACAGGCAGATTGGACATCTCACAGTGTGCTCTCTCTCATACCGAGTTCCCATTGAGTAAGCCTTAGAATAACTCTAAACAACGAACATTAAATCATATTTTCATGTTAACAATATTGTTTTTATTCCAGTTGAATGATTGTGATTGAAAAGCCTAAGGAGGCTGGTACATTGCAAAGAGGGATTTGTATTCCTTAATAATATTCTTAAACGTAACCATGTTGTAGCCTGAGGCTAAACCATATCAAAATACATTTATTAACTACATTATCTCATTTAGCTGTAGCTTTTATAAACAACAAAAAATACGTATTGTTCAGTCGTTGAACCAGGGACCCTGCGGTCAGGGCCGGCCCTCGGCATAGGCAGTATAGGCGAATGCTAAGGGCGCATCAACCCATAGGGGGCGCCGGAAAAGAAAAAAAAAAGTTGTTTTCATTTAAACAATTTTTTTAAATGTAAACACAATTTCCCGATTTTGGATCAACAAAGTACATCTTATTATCTTATACTAACAGAACTACGCCTATATTGCGTACAGTGCCCATAAACTCTGGCACACCCCCCCCAAAAAATCAAGTTGAACTGCCCCAGTCCCAGTAAAGACCAGAGGTTTATGTGAAATTGTTCTTTTTTTGAAATAATGGTTTTAGTGTGCAATTATAGGTTTTAATGTTGTATTTGTGTTAATTTAAAATAAATCAAACTCCCAAAAAACGTACACAGCTTCTGTGTGCTTTTATTAACATTGGAATTTACTGTGTAAGCGGCCGCGGGGGGAGAGCTTTAGAGAGCTCTCTCCTGAAAGACTGAGCGGCTCTGATAACCTCAGCTCAGTGAGGTAAAGGCACACCTTTATATGATCATTATAGTTATACAAATAAGAGAAAAACAGGTATAAAATACTGACAGTACAAAAAAGTTGTTATTAATAAACAAGAATACAGTTTGAAAGGGGAGTGATTTGTAAAATATCCATAAAGAAAAAGAAAATCTGCTTACAGTTCTGTTTCATCTGGTGCTGAGAGATGGATCCATAGATGTCCTAATGTTGCTCTCAAAGTGCACCAGATTGTTGCTTGTAACTTCAATATTAAAAAAAAAAGTCTTCCCAGGGGTGCATGCCCCCGGACCCCCTAGAGGAGGTGAGGTCCCCCCCCCACTTAAATCATGTTCAAATGGATAGGAAACTAAATACAGTTGCACACATCTTGTGTCCATATCTTTCTGTGTTGGTCATGCCACAACCGTGCACGCGCAAATCATAGTGAGTGTCTGCATGTGGGGGGGGGGGGGGGGGGGGGGCGCCAGCTAAAATCTGCCTAGGGCGGTAAATTGGTCAGGGCCGGCCCTGCCTGCGGTCATGAGTCAACTGCTTTCCTGCTGAGCCGCAGCACACACGCTGAATCTCACTGAAAACACTGCAACATATTTATTCATGTTTTTATTCCTACATTTATTTATGCTTGTATTCATTTATACTTATGACATGTTCCGACCTCTATATGAGTGAGGGTCTGAGCTCTCTTAATTCCATCGTGTCACGGGGCCCGGGTGCAGGAGGGGTAATATGATTCTTATAAATACATCCATGGCATGGGTAATATGAGCGCTGTGGTTCAACCATCCATGGGTTCAACGGTTCAACCGATCTGAATCGCTTCCTGAAGCAGTCACGTGGTGTCGACAGGCAGCGAGGCTTCGTTTGTCATCGATGACGTCACTGGCCCAAAACGATACAAGCCTCGATACAGGCTTCACAAAAAGCTTCGGGGATTACTCGACACATGCTCCGAAGCCTCGGCGCAATACGTAACATCACTACGTGTTGGTTTAGAAAGCCTTAAGAGAACTCCCGCTGTTGGCGAGTGAGCAGTTCACTTGTATATTCTGTGAGCTAGTCATGTGACTGCTTTAAAAAGCAAACACAAGCACGTGAGTTAAATAAGGACTGCTGTTGGCTCCACGTCACAACATGAACACGAGCTTTATTTTAATGGTAGCCGCAAACACCTTTTGTTTCCATTTTGAATTGCTCTTTAAGCACACGCCGTAAAGATTGGTCAGTTCTGTGGATTAGTTAGTTCCTCTCAAAAGTATGGAGGTAATTATATGCATAGTAACTAGTTTCTCAGCACATTAAACCTTTTTTCGTTTTAAATGTAAGGTTTAATTACTTGAGGGAAGCATAGGCTTACATGTGTTCTGTATGTCAACAAGTGCATGCTATGGAAGTTATTTGGGCACTGTGGTGAAAGCTGAAGTCTGGCAGAGCCGTTTGCGGTGATGGCGCCCTCTGGTGTCTGGCTCCAGTGAGTGCAGAGGAGCTGAACGTGTTCTGCTGCCTTTATCTCGTGTACTATGTGTTTCATCTGTTTTCTCATTGTAGGCATATTGACGATGGAAATCACATGACGGCGCTCGCTCCGTGGCTCAAAGCAGGTGTGTGTCTTGAACTTCACCGTGCTCTGCAAATGTACCGATGAAATGGAAATGCATTGAGTGCGCACTGATGCAGCATCCCTTCTGAAGCAGGACCCCCGTGGTGCCCCCCTCCACCCCCCGTGGTGCCCCCCTCCACCCCCCAGGTGCCCCCCTCCACCCCCAGCACTCAGTCAGCTGGCAGGCTGTGTGTCTGCCTCGGTGTTACAGTGCTGGCAGAGAAAGGCTCTGTGCTGCTCTCAGTGCGCAACTCTGTCTTAGAGGCTGCTGCTGCTGAGCGGCTGCAGAGCCGGGCCCCACGAGAGTGGCCTGTCCTGCACCCACGCAGGGCCGGCCTAGTGCGGGGCCGCACACCCTCATGCTGACACGCCACTCGGGTGCTGTTCAGGTCCCATTTCAAAGTAAACTATGCAGATATAGCAACTATAGATTGATCTTTGAACTAATTTCCATCTTTAGTTAAAGACTTGTTTCCTTTGTGTTGCAGCTGGAGCCAGCAGAGGGCAGCACTGAGCTGCTTTGACTAACACTCGTCTTCTCTGAGGAGCAGCAGGACCTGACTTGGACTGCACGAAGCCTGGTGTGGTGTGTGGTGTGTGTGTGTGTGTGTGTGTGTGTGTGTGTGTGTGTGTGTGTGTGTGTGTGTGTGTTGTGTGTGTGTGTGTGTGTGTGGTGTGTGTGTGTGTGTGTGTGGTGTGTGTGTGTGTGTGTGTGTGTGTGTGTGTGTGTGTGTGTGTGTGGTGGGTGTGTGTGTGTGTGTGTGTGGTGTGTGTGTGTGTGTGTGTGTGTGTGTGTGTGTGTGTGTGTGTGGTGTGTGTGTGTGTGTGTGAAGACCTGATACAAACTTTTATAATGTTTTACATGCAGCTCTTTCTGCAGGCCGTGCTTTGTGTTTCAGTGTGATGGCGTCGGTCCACCTGCCGCCCCATGGTCCAGCCATGAGGCTGAGACCAGGACCGACACATTGGGTTTAAATGTCCTAAAGGAACTGCCTCCCTTATCTACAGGAGATGATCGTCCTGTATAACAACTGTGAAATGTTTTTATCCTGTACACGTATTCAAATAAATGCTCGAGCATCCACTCTGTTGTCCGGTCTGATTGGTGAGTCTAAAAGTTGAGTCTTAAATGAGGTTCTACATCTAAACAGGTCCTGGGTTGCGGTCGGATAGTCCAAAGATCAGCCCCTATCGTCTATTCCTTGACCTCTGAGTGAAAGGTCACGGGTTAAGGGATAGTGGATAGGAGAACTCAAAAGGACTTAGGAGAAGAGACTGCGGTACTTTAGAGAATCGACTGCACTTTCACTATCCCACGTGTTTATGATGCGCCAGCGGACGTCCTGAATGTGCGTCTGCTGCTGTGGGGAAACCATGGAAACTACAGTTTCTATACAGCGGACTACAAACATGGATGTTCAATAAGAACGAGGGACTCATCTAGAGACTCTGCACCGTGCTCTGATGCTGCTGCTTTGCTTTATGAACGTGGACAACAGAGAACAGATTCTTCAGGACCAAAGTTGGAATTGAAATAAAAAGGAAAGTGAAACTTCTGCTCGTCTCCCTCTCCCTCCGGTCCACGTTAATACAAATGATCCCAATACGTATGATTGATGGAAAGATAAATCAATACAGATGTATTATTATAAACATTAGTGGTCCTTAACATCTATCACTGTGTATATCACCATTCAAACATCTTTTAGAAGTTGAACAAACCCCACACAGCTCAGTGAAGACGAGAGATGTTGACTTTATTTGATCATTTCAGTAAAAACTAACGTTCATATTTCTCTCTGATTAAATACTGATGAACGTTCAGAACAAAGCACTTTGGCAACTTACCACATACGTTTTAAAATGCTTAATAAGCACCGTAACTTTCATGATATCATTTCTCCGTCATAATCGAGAAAATCATAATGTGTGATGGCAAATGCTGCGGCTGCAATGCATTGTGGGGCAGCATTCTCTCCTCTCCTCTCGGTTAGGGAGGTCCAGTGGTTCCTAAGCTCAAGGAGGCTATAAAGGAAGCTTGAAACCTCCTTTCCTTTGATCTAGAGAATTGGAACGGCTCTTATGACTGAGGGACTTCCGGGTCCTTTCACTCCGTGAGGAAGGGTCCTGAGCTAAATGGACTATTGGAACGCAGCCCAGTACCTTCTGGACTGTTGTTCCACATCTGGTGCTGATGGTGTTAGTGGCAGCAGTGTGTGGGACATGGTACACCTGTACTGATGGTTCTGAACGAAGCTGTCTTCTGGCGCAGCAGGTACATCAGGCTGTGGTGCTCACGGTCTATTGCTTCAGTCTTTCGCCCAAACAGCCCTGATGTCCCATTCTCAAAATCAGCTGGAGGACTATATCTTCAAATGCATAAAACTACTCTTCAGCAAAAACCTGTACAAAAGTCAATACGTGACACACGTGGTGTGAAATGTTGCCCGTATAGTCCGAACATAGCTATACCCTCTGTACTTGCTAGAATGTTCCCCACGAGCATCAGAACGGCTGCAGGTCACCAACGTATGGGGGTTATTCCCTATCTTTATTCAAGAGCGTGGTATTTAAATTTGAGAGCATACTTTATGTATTTATTTCCCTCAAACTCTGCCCTCGCACTCAAATAGTGCTGCTTGCCTCTTAGATTGGCTCTGCTTGTGCTCAAACTGTACGCTTGCACTCAGATATATTGCTGCTCAGAATTATTCTGTGCGCGCTCGAAACTTTTGTGGAACAAGGTGTCCTTGCGGGTGCGTTCGCTTTACTTATTACAGCGTCCCGGTTTGAGCACAAGCAGAGGACATCTAAGTGCAAGCAGCACTATTTGAGTGCGAGGGCAGAGATTGAGGGAAATAAATACATGAAGTATGCTCTCAAATTTAAATACCACGCTCTTGAATAAAGATAGGGAATAACCCCCATACCAACGGGCCTGGCAGTTCTGGACAGTTGCAAGACTTTGTCCTTTATGGATCAAATGGCATCTAAAACACTTCAAATGATCCACCACCTCACTGAGATGCTAGACAATAGAAATGTCTCTACCTCACAGGTCAGAGCGCAGCACCAGTCACATCGACCTTAGCAGTGTTCAGGCCTTTGCAGATGATTTAGTCCTAGTGGGCCCGTATCGAGGAAACGACCCCGTGCTGCGTCTCGACATGGATGTTAGGATGAGCAGCAAACCTAATGTTTAAAATCACACAACACAGACAAGCAATTAGTCATTTCTACAGGCTCCGTGTCACGGCCATTTCCACCGATCATAGTTCCATCGCTGAGCTCCACTGGAATAGATTTTTTTTTTTTTTTTTTTTTATTTTTTTTTATTGCTTTTTAATTAATTCTACCGTGTTGTGTAATGTTTATTTATACTGTTCATGCTCACTACTTGTAGCACTTCGGGATTTGCATTCAAAGAAGAAGTGCTTTATAAATGGAACTCATTATTAATTAGTATTATTATTCACAATTGTTCAATGTTCCAAACTCACACTGGCTTCTCACAGCCTCTCTGTGTATCTGTGCATTCACTCTGTCCTACACGGCTTGCCTGGAGCTCCTGCCCCCCCCCCCCCTCCCCGTGAGCCCACTGTGCTCTGATTGGTCCCCACCGGTACAAGCTGAACAATCAGTGATTATGTGTTACAATGGCGTTTGTTAGCAACCAGAAATTGACACCAGTGATGACAAACGGATGAGACGCTGCGTGGGGTCTGGGGCCGTGTTGGCAGACAGGTTAGCTGCATTACTGGTGCCATTTCCTGCGTGGGGTCTGCGAGAAATGTAAAGAAAGATCTCCAACGAGGCAGCATAGACAGGTCTTTTCTGTGTTCGGGGTTCATACACCTTTTCACCAAGGATGTCCCATGGCTTCTCCGGGACCTTTACCTAGTTTTCCGTGACCAAAACATGACTCCTTCTCAGCGGTTTCCACTGAAAACGGTTTGTTTTAACACGGAACAGGAAAAACACGGTCTGCATCTGAAACATGTCGTGCCTACCTGAAACAAATCCAATACGCTGCTAGCTTCTACACGCTAACGCAACTCAAATCTCTCACCAGCCAAACACCTCCACAGTTGCCATTTACGTTTCATTACTATACGATACAGTATTTATTATCGTTAGTATTACTATTTCGGCGATTAGATTAATATAAATTATATTTGATGCAACTTTTGTTACATTTCCATGACTTTTCCAGGGCCTGGAATTAGCATTTTTTATTTCCATGACTTTTCCAGGTTTTCAATGACCGTAAGAACCCTGTGGTCAGTGTTACTCGCTACAGGGTGTGCTTTGAGGGTGTGTGGCTCTGCAGACCGTTCACATGCAGAACAACCTTCAGAACAACGAGGGGACGGGTGATAACCGGAAGAGCACGACATGGGCCCTTTAAAAACGTGCCACACATTTGTGGGGTCTGGTAGATATTTAGGAACCCAGCTCAAGGGGCGCAATAGAGTGGTGGTTAAATCATATTAAAGACTTTTAAAGGCCTTACATCTGATTATCAAATGTAAGACTCCTCTTAGGGGGGGGGGGTCTTCACATCCTCTAGGGGGGTCCGGGGGCATGCCATGAGATTTTTTTTTTTTAAATATTGAAGTTGAAAGCATCAAGCTGGTGCACTTGAGAGCAACATGAAGATCTAGGGATACATCTCAACACCCAGATGAAACAGAACTGTTGAGCAGATTTACTTTTCTTTATGGATATATTCCCCTTTAAACTGTATTCTTGTTTACTGTCATATAGTATTTCATTTTAGGGAGTGAGTTACTCAGATGAGTACCAGGAGACAGCGTTTGGTACTCTGGTACAGTTTGGTGAAGCATCTGACGTACTTGAACCGAATGTCCTACAGGCAGAAGATGGCATCGTTTTCACATTAATATTCCAGCCAATCTCTGTTTTGAAAACCGTGAGCATGCAAAATGAGCGCCTTGCCCCACTGTACAGGCGAGTTGGGTACTTTTTAAATATACCTGGCAGGCTCTGTTTTGCAGAGGTCCTCTGGCACCTGCGGGCCGCCGAGGGCTGGCGGTGTTTGGGGCAACGAAGACGGCTGCTCCGCCTCCGTTGGTGAGGCGGGCAAAGCCGGCGAGTCGGCGGGAGGAGACGGAGCGTCCACACTACAGCTTCAAAAAAAGCTTGGGAGCGTCTGGAGCTTGGGGATTTTATTCAAGCAACACGACCAACAAACCAATCACATGAATGTCCCGCCCCCGACATACAAAGCAAAAAAACCCCGGGGATTTTATGGGAGCAAAATATATATATATATATATATATATATATAAACTCCCCAAACAGGCGAAACCCTACCAGTTTCCCCCACTGTCTCTCTGCAGTGGCGCCTCAGAAACCTTTCATAGGGGTGGCCAATGGGGCCCCTGAAAATCTTGGGGTGGCCCCCCAAAACCAAGAATGTAATTGTTGTAAAAGTATACTAAGAGAATCACCTACTGATATACTTTGGTTTCTCATTTTACATGTTCTGATACTATTCATCTGAAGTGAATATAATACGAGTTAACATTTACTCAAACATAACATTTAAAGAACCTTTTGTGTGTTAGTATACATGTGTTGGTGATTTATTGTTTATATATGCGAGTTGTTCTTTCCTTTTAAAAAGACAATACAGCTTAATTTAAATACGTTTCCTTTATTGTAAGGCACAACATGTTCAGCATTCTCAACCATACATACACAAGCAACACGACATTCTGTCTCTATGTTATAACTAGTTTTAGAACAAAGCGTTTGTGTCCCACTGGGATCAAAAGATGATTGGCCTGACTTTATTGAATCAAGTTTTAAAACATGACTATTTTATTTCAACAGGACCCAAAAACTCAAGGGGTATAAATGGTAAATACATTCTGTGATTGAACACAAAAACACCATATATTATTGACCTTTATAGCGATTAAAAACATTATAAATGATACAAAACACCGCCTTTTAGTGTTAGACAGAACATAGGTGACGAGACATATTTCTATTTTTTTTTAGATTAGGCCACTGGGGTGAGAGTAACACATATAGCTTGTATTCCATTGTTTTGGAATGTAATATACTTATAACAAACTGGTTACCTTTTTTAATTAGCACATTATGAAAACAAACTTGACTAATGGTCATAACCCTCCGAACACAGAAGAGGAACAACTGCATGGATTCTCGTTTCGTTTTGAAGCAGCTGCAGACCTAAAGGGTGTGGAAGACTTAAATTAAAAAGGTCACAATCATATTAATAAAACTGTGCTTAGGTTTTAGTTTCACTTTTACAAAACAGAGTTCCACGTGTACTTTCTAGCATGTAAGGCCATCTCCTCACGAGCCCTATGCTGCTGCTCCCCTGCCAGCTCTGTCTCTCCTTTACTCATCTCCTTCTTAAAATAACAGATGTCTGTTGGCTTTCTCTTCATTTTCTGCAAATTGACATTATACACCCAGCAGAGATTAATAGTAGCCTACGCATTACACCAGCCCAGCCAGGGCGGCCCTCGGCATAGGCAGTATAGGCGAATGCTAAGGGCGCATCAACCCATAGGGGGGCGCCGAAAATTGAAAGAAAAAAAATTAGAAATAAAAAAATATATATTTTTTTTTATTCATAACAACACAATTTCCCGATTTTGGATCAACAAAGTACATCTTATTATCTTATACTAACAGAACTACGCCCTATATTGCGTACAGCACCCATAAACTATGGCACACCCCCCCCCCCCCAAATCCAAGTGCCCCAGCCCCAGTAAAAACCAGAGGTTTATGTGAAATTGTTCTTTTTTTGAAATAATGGTTTTTAAGTGTGCAATTATAGGTTTTAATTTTGTATTTGTATTCATTTAAAATAAATCAAACTCCCAAAAAAAAGCACACAGCTTCTGTGTGCTTTTATTAATATTGGAATTTACTGTGTAAGCGGCCGCGGGGGGAGAGCTTTAGAGAGCTCTCTCCTGAAAGACTGCGAGGCTCTGATAACCTCAGCTCAGTGAGGTAAAAGCACACCTTTATATGATCATTATAGTTATAAAAAATAAGAGAACAGGTGAAAAACAGGTATAAAATACTATGACAGTACAAAAAAGTTGTTATTAATAAACAAGAATACAGTTTGAAAGGGGAGTGATTTGTAAAATATCCATAAAGAAAAAGAAAATCTGCTTACAGTTCTGTTCATATGGGTGCTGAGAGATGTATCCATAGATCTCCTAATGTTGCTCTCAAAGTGCACCAGATTGATGCTTTTAACTTCAATATAAAATAAAAAAAGTCTTCCCGGGGGTGGCATGCCCCCGGACCCCCCTAGAGGAGACCCCCCCCCACTTAAATCATGTTCAAATGGATAGGAAAACTAAATACAGTTGCACACATCTTGTGTCAATATCTTTTTGTGGTCATGCCACAACCATGCACGTGCGAATCATAGTGAGTGTCTGCATTTGGGGGGGGGGCGCCAGCTAAAATTCTTGCCTAGGGCGGCAAATTGGTCAGGGCCGGCCCTGAGCCCAGCATACCGACATCAGCTAACGCTAGCTAGCAAGCTAAACTAACGCTAACTAGGATAGCCGCCAAAATGTGTTTACAGACGAATTAATACCTGAAGCCAAGCAGCCTTTACTGAGCCCCGAGCCTGTTTTCCAGGTCTTCCTTTCTCGTTTTAATGCCATTGAACACAATTTTGATCATATAACAGCTAAAGGTGAGCATATCTCCGTTTTTGCTACCTAACGCTAACACACTAAAGCCTAACGTGTTGTGGGGCTTAACAGGCAACGCACGTGCTACGACTTACCTTCTAGAAGTCAGGTGGATTTTTTGTCAACTCCAGTCCAGTCAGTAGAAAGAAACGTTTTGCTGCAACCTGCTGCTGTCTGTGCGAATCTCAGTGTCAGAGTGGTGCGCGCGAGTATCAGAGTGGTGCGCCGAGTATCAGAGTGTTACCATGGTATCAGTGTTACCATGGTATCAGAGTGTTACCATGGTATCAGAGTGTTACCATGGTAGCAGAGGGAGAGGGAGGGGCTGCAGTATGAGCGTTGGAAGCTCAAATCAAGCGACTCGCTGGCTGTGTATTTGTTGTTAAATATCAGATAAACTACTATGCATACGTGACTGGCGAGGCGGTGTGTGTGGGGGGGGCAACAAATATATCAGGGTGGCCATGCCCCCCCCCCCCCTGCTGGCGCCACTGTCCAGGTCTAAAAAGGTAGCATAAGAAGTATACCACATTAACCAATCAGAGCACAGGGGCCTAATGCAGGGGGTGCCAACCTTTTTTGAACCGAGAGCTACTTTTAAAGTTGCCAGTCTGCCGAGATCTACCAGTCCCAAATAGAGAGGCGTAGCCATTACTGACAGCCTACTACCAAGTAAATACACACTTCTACTTGTATAAAACTGACCTTTAATACTCCATAAAATACTGCAGATCCTTTATTTTACCTCTTTCTAATCTACACACATACAAGTATTTAACTGAAGTTACACAACAGTGTTGTTGATACAGAGTTGGAGTTTATCCACACGTCACTACAGTGGGTAATGTCTTCAAGAGGCATGAACAGTGCTGCCACATATGACACAGGGAAAAAAGAAAAGACTCTGAACCCTTTTTTTTGCCATTATATAAAAATAGTGTTGCTACAAAAGTATAAATTAGGCTTACTAATAAGACGACTCAGATCTGAAGCTACTCAGGAATCTGCTGCCAACGTGCAATAAAAGACAAATTTAATAAAATAAAATCCTTTTTTGTTGCATTTTAGTCGAGTAGAAAAATAAATGCCTTTAAAATAGGATGCAAGCAACACTAGTTTCATAACCTGAATTGATAGACTATAATCAATTTAAGTTTGCATTCTTATACCATTTTGTACAATAATCATAATGAATAAGTTCAAACAAATTAATAACGGTATCTAACTTGAGTTTTTATTATATCAAAAACCTGTTGAAATGCTTCTGTTGTTTTTACTGTCCCCCAAAAAGTGCGTCGCAGCCTCCAGGAATGCTTCTTTCACAACTTCGCCGTCTTTGAAAGACTTCATGTGTTTCGCAAGAACGTGACTGACACGATGAGATATTATGGTAGCAGCTTTGCTCTTGTTGTTGGGCCTGGTGAAAATGGACTGCTGTGCATTTAGCTGTCCTTTCAGGCCCCTCCCCTTTTGGGAGTGTAGGGCAGAATCAGGAGGGGATTCCGTCTCGTAGCGTTTGTGCACCGTTTTGAAATGCCGCTCCTAAATTACCCTTCTTCGATAAAGCCACGCTCGCATTGCAGATGACAGATGGACTTTGAATACATACAACAATAATCCTCCCACTCGGAGTGAAAATTATGTATTTTGGGCTTTTTTGCTTCTGCCATAATTGCGGTCTTGTTTGTGTGCGGACTTTCACACCTGTTGACACGGACAACGTCAGCGAAATAGTGCCCACTGCCCACCAGCCACGCCCCGACACATGGGGTCACGCCGGCCAATCACAAAGCTTTGGTGCATTCAAGTACATTATTCTGGCACGGGAAGATTATGTTATAGGACATTAAGGATAAAACAGAATATTGTTCTATTTTTAGAAACATCTCGCGATCGACTGGGAATCTCCCCGTGATCGACTGGTTGGGCACCCCTGGCCTAATGCATGCAGGGTTCCTGCAGGTCCAACTGAAATGTAAGACTTTTTAGGACCACTTTGAATAGAATTTAAGACCTATTTCACGGCAAGAAAGTATGAAGGAATTGCTATGAAAGAAGAAATACGTCCCATAATTACTTAAAGTAAATAGATCCATGCTCAACATAAGTTAGGGCTGTGCAATTAATCGTATTTTAATCGCAATTATGAATTTGGCCTGCCACAATTACAAAAACATCATAATTGAAAAAAAAACTATTATTTAGCTTTGCTAGGTTGTGACAGCACACAAGATATTTGATCTAATTCATTTATAATGTTTAGTAGCTCGTGGAAGTGCGCTCCAAAATATTTGTTTTGATATTTAATTTAGTATAGGTTTTTTTCAGTTGAATTATACATTCAGGGTAAACAGTTAAGAAACTGTTCCAATTATTATTTGTTTTAAACACTCATGAAAACGGGTTAGGGGTGAAAAGGATATTATCCCTCTGGGGGTCCGGGGGCATGCTCCCCCGGAAGAACATTTTGAATATTCCATATTTTAAAGCATCAATCTGATGCATTTTTTTGCCAACCTGGAGAAACTTAACTTCAGCCATGAGTCAAAAATATTATTACCTTAAATTCAGATTAACATATTTAAGACTTTTAAGACCCCGCGGGAAGCCTGTGCATGTTTTGGGCACAGAGTCTCTACACATGTTCATGAAAGACACCAGACACAGGATTCAGTTCACTCTTTATTTCCACAAACACAGCCTCGATGTCTCTGAAGCTCAGCACCTGAGAAGAGAAGAGAGCAGTTAGAAGCAGCCTTCCTCCAGAGCACAGATCAGAGAGTCTGCTCTGCATCAGAAAACAGTTCTCTTTCACTCTGACTCAGAGAGATTCCCAATGTTTCAACAGATCATCAGCTACAGCTTTCAGAGACGTGCAGGTATCAGAGAGGGCTTCACCTGGAGAGGCTGATCCCAGAGCAGATCCTGGTCTTGAAGGGGCGGGGATTCACCTGATGTGAGGCTGATCCCAGAGCAGATCCTGAAGGGGCGGGGCTTCAACTGGAGAGGCTGATCCCAGAGCAGATCCTGAAGGGGTGGATCTTCAACTGGAGAGGCTTCTTTGGAGAGAAACACAAACCCTCATTAGAACTGAAGGCAGAGACTCAGCAGAGGCGTTGGAGCGCACACGGCCTCAGAACATAATGGAACGGTAGGGGTATAATCACGAGGGATCATTTGGCAGAATCTTTTCATCACAGGTAGTGTTCATAGAAACTGATCAGTCCTGATGAGACGCACCTGAGCTTCCAGTCCTCAAACGTCCCGTGTTCAGTCTGACAGAGGAGGGTCTTTCCTGGAGGAGAAGGGACAGTGTTATTTAAAAACTACATTTATATGAGAGCACAGCGACAGAAAATCAGCAGCAACTAAATGTCCAGCGAGCACACGGCCTCAGAAAATAATGGAACGGTAGGGGTATAATCACGAGAGATCATTTGGCAGAATCTTTTCATCACAGGTAGTGTTTCATTAACGCCACACACACTCTGATAACACACTCCTGGTGAGACCCACCTGCATGTCCTCGAGTGTCCCGTGTTCAGTCTGACGGGCTCTTTCCTGAGGAGAAGGACATCACGTCTCATCAGTCAGCCACAGATTGACTCTGACCCTGAAGGGGTCAGGATCAGAGTCCTGAAGGGGCGGGGCTTCAACTGATGAGAGGCTGATCCCAGAGCAGATCCTGGAGGGGCTTCTTTGGACAGAAACACAAACTCTCATTAGAACTGAAGGCAGAGACTCAGCAGAGGCGTTGGAGCGCACGCGGCCTCAGAAAATAATGGAACGGTAGGGGTATAATCACGAGAGATCATTTGGCAGAATCTTTTCATCACAGGTAGCGTTTCATTAACGCCACACACACACACACTCTGATAACACACTCCTGGTGAGACCCACCTGCATGTCCTCCAGTGTCCCACGTTCAGTCTGACGGGCTGTTTCCTGAGGAGAAGGACATCACGTCTCATCAGTCAGCCACAGGTTGATTGTGTTACTCTATTACAATTCAAAGTGATTTGTTCTCTCCTCTGGGTTCTCAGTCACAGATTGTTCCACATTGTAGTTCAGGTCAGACATTTGTAAACATCACTGAACCCTCGGTCTTCCTAAAGTCTCAGGAGGATCAGATTCTCACCTGAAGTCCCTCTGAACAGCTGATCCAGCCTCGCAGCTGATCCAGCTGATTGGATCTGAAAGCACAGAAGAGTTGTGTAAATTAACCCAGAATAAAAAGCCCGTTAGTTTCCCTGAAGCTAACTCAGATCAGATTAAATACTAATTTTCCTCAACGGGATCAGAGACCTGATTCACGTTCATCACATCTGAGTCATGTTAGCGGTAGGGGTGTAACGGTATAAATATTCGGTATGGGCCCACGTGTGTATCCGAACGAATATAACATTAAACTTAAAGAAAAATTGAGAATGTGAAAAACATTTTGGAAGGCAAGGCAAGTTTATTTATATAGCACTTTTCAACGCAAGGCAATTCAAAGTGCATTACAAAAAAAGAAAGACGTTAAGCATTAAAAAAGAAAAGCTAATAAAATAAACATTAAGGAAAAATACATGGATAAAAGTTACAGTGCAGTCTAAAATATGAATAGTTCAATTAAAACCAGCGACAAAAAGAAAAGTCTTCTTGCTGGATTTAAAAGTAGTAAGATTTGCAGCGGACCTGCAGCTTGTTCCAGATATCTGGAGCATAATAACTGAACGCTGCTTCTCCATGTTTAGTTCTGACTGACAGAAAGCTGACTTATTTTGTTGTTCTTCATTATCTGAGCCAGTGGTAGCATGTAGATGTTAAAGAGAAGAGGCCCCAAGATGGAGCCTTGAGGAACCCCACATGTCATATTTGTCAACTCAGATGTGTATTTACCGATAGAAACAAAGTTGTTTCTGTCCTTTAAGTAGGATTTAAACCAATTTAGAAGTAATCTCATTGTTGGTGCCAGCAGGCCCTTTCAGCGAGCCACGTGGACGAGTTCATTGCTCTTTATAAAAACATGATACAATGACGAGCAAGTCCTAATGTCAAACAAGTACAGTTCAAGTGCACATTATTTCAGTTCATCGAAATGCTGCACCTTAATGTTTATTATTTTGTATTTGAGTGAATATATTATTCACAATTTAATAATAAAAATATATATGTTTTGTGATCTTTTTTTCTGCTGTACCGAAAACGTGAACCGTTACACCCCTAGTTAGCGGCTAAATGCTAATCTGTGATGCTCACCAGGAACACGGGAGGCCTGAAGGTGGGAGTCCTGGACAGCAGGGGTCTTCATGTCTGAATTAAACAGAGAGGAGTCTCATTATCACAGAGAGAGGAACACCTGAGGCTCAGCAGAACTGCAGCCGACACTCAGCTAGGAGCGAAAGACAAATGCTCTTGTTCTTCATGGTTAATCTGCTGAACTATGCTCTCATCACGGTGTCAGACATCCTTCAACTCTGCTGTTCCTCCATTTAACTCACCTTCACATGGAGCGCTGCCTCAGTCTGCTTTCTGTCAGAGAGAGAGGAAGTGTTAGCAAGTGCTTCAGGAGTCCAGTCCTCCAGGTCTTTCAGGCCGACACTCAGCTAGGAGCGAAAGACAAATGCTCTTGTTCTTCACGGTTAATCTGCTGAACTATGCTCTCATCACGGTGTCGAACATTACAGCTTTATTCCAGTCTCCGACTCACCTTCCTTTGTCCTTTTGTCCTCCCAGTCCTTCCTGCATCATCACCATCACTTCCTGCTCCTGGAAAGTGAGACTTGTATTAGAAGAAGATCTAGAAACTAAGAGTCCTTGATGAGCAGAGAGGCCGACACTCAGCTAGGAGCGAAAGACAAATGCTCTTGTTCTTCATGGTTAATCTGCTGAACTATGCTCTCATCACGGTGTCGGAGCTCTTCCTTAATGCTGCTCAAGCAGAACGTCTCACTCACCTGCCACTGAGTCTAGGGTCCTGGGGAGAGGAGGGTCCTGGGGAGAGGAGGGTCAGAGGACCAGCTGCAAGAGAGAGGACTCACTTTAGAAAAGGCATGTTTCAATAAAGAGGCGTCTGTTCATCTGCACGCATCAGATACAAGTCTTCTTTCACTCTGACTCAGAGAGATTCCCAATGTTTTGTTACAAGATCATCATTTAGATTCCTTTAAAGGGTGCTGAGACATGATAGATGCATCACCTGATCTGGAGGTCAGAGGTCAGCTGGAGGTCATCTCCTGCAGGAACAGAGTAAAATGAGCTCCATCTCTAACATTCAGAGTGCTTTTTTCTCGCTGTGAGCCTCAGAGAGATCAACTGGTGGGTTGGAGGTATCGTCATCCAGGTAGTCGAGAGTAGCAAATGCTGTCATCACAGACGAGAGAGAGGAAGACCTCGAGAAACTCTGAGGCTCACCTCGTTTCAGCTTCACGACGTCAGAGGTCCAGAGAGGTGTCCTGCAGCCGCCCCAAGTCCAAGAGGCCGGTCTGTATAAAGGGCCGGTGGCCAATCTGCGTCGGGCAGTCTGTTCAGCTCCACGTGTCGCTCCATGTCTCTGAGGCCTGTGGACACAAACCCTCGTTAGCTCCACAACACGAGACATAGACACTATATAGCTCTAAATGGAAGTGTCAGCGTATGGTTTCTCAGATATCACATCTGTCCACTACTCTTATACTAAATCATCACACACTTCCACTTAAAATCTGTAGTTTCTTCATTGAGCAGATGGAGTCACTCACAGCAGAGGATCTGAGGAGGTTCCCAGCAGAGCATCTGAGGAGGTTCCCAGCTCAGAGACTTCTTCTTCTTCCACCTGAACAACATCAAGAACTCCGATTAAAACACATCTGGAGAAACTGCTTCACTTTAGTCATCAGTGAAATAGCACACTGCTAACATTAGCATGCTATCAGTTAAACTTCAGCCATTAAGTTTCAGAAATCACTTCTGTCCACTACTCTTATATAATGACATATCACCAGTTTAGCAATCAGAGCAGAGGTGGAGAAGTACTCTGATCTAGTACTGAGTAGAAGTACTCTGATGTAGTACTGAGTTAAAGTAGAAGTACTCTGATCTTAGTAACTTTCCACCTCTGATCAAAATGAAGCCATATCTGTTTCCTCACCATTTAATGTCCAGATCCATTCTGCAGAGATCCTGTCCTGAGGCCTGCAACCAGAAGAGGAGAGATATTTAAATTCATGCATTTAGTTACAACATGCAACACATCTAAATCCATTAACTCCTGCCCATGCAGCAGCTAGTTAGCTCATGCTCTGAGCAGCTAGCTCTAAAACAGAATAGTTTAACTCGTTCCCGTGCAGTCAGAGCGGTTGGCATTCTACACAAATATTCAGTTGTCCCTACCAACATTATAAATCATCATATATACACGGGAAAGCTGCAGAGAGGAGACTTCAAGAGGATACACAGAGATGATAGCAATACATTTCACCCTCACTGACATGAAGGCATACAAAACATCACATTCTGAGTGACCAGTTCAGTTCATAATGCCCTCAGTTTTGAATTAATGTAATGAACCATGGTGTTCATGTTCCTTTTCAACGATGTATTGGAATAATTGTCCATGAAAGTTTAAAAAAAAAAATTCTGATTATTTATCCAGAATCTGCACATTAAGGCATTAAATAAACATATTGGAGTTAAAGTACAGCATTTACGTCTGAACTAGTGGGGTTAGGTATGAAGTAGAAACATTGTAAATACTCAAAGTACAAGTAGCTCAAAGTGTACTTCAGTACATCTGGTAATAATGAAGGCATTGCCGTTTCCTCACCATTTAATGATCAACTCCATTTTGTCCTGTTGCAAGGCCTGCAACCAGAGAAGGAGATAAACATTAATATACATCTTAAAAATCATGCATTTAGTTACAAACTGCAACACATGTAAATCTGTAAACTACTGCACATGCAGCAGCTAGAGAGCACATGTAGCAGCTAGCTCTAAAACAGAATAGTTTAACTCGTTCCCGTGCAGTCAGAGCGGTTGGCATTCTACACAAATATTCAGTTGTCCCTACCAACATTATAAATCATCATATATACACGGGAAAGCTGCTGTGAGGTGACTTTAAGTGGATTAAAAGTCAAGATTAGCTCATATGCTAATTAGCTGCTTACACGTGGGAGAGGCCTAGCTGCTTGTAAAAGATAAATGGTTTCCATATAAGAGACATTTTATCGACATATAAAACATCAAAACAATAATACATTTAAATAGTTTGTCTGCATCTGTTTAAGTAGATAAATATCAATACAAAAAGTCAGCTAAAAAAACGAATGAAATATATTTCTAGGCTGTAGATGTGGTTACCTTGTGAGCAGCGGAGGAATGAGGACTGACTGAGGGCGCGGACTGGCTTTATAGGGAGATGTCGCAGTGGCTGATGGGAAAAACAGTTCAAACTGCTAGCGCCCCTACTGGCCGTTGGTGTCATTGAGTGTATTTGTATAAAGGGCTGAGTGATATGGAAAACATCAAATATTTAATATATTGAATTAAATACTCGATATTAATATTGTATAGTTGACTATAGGTGCTTTTATCAAATATTTACTCAATAAGATGATTGATAAATTATATAACTAGTGTGATATTATAACTTATTGGGTAAAGACCAGAGTTTAAAAACAAATAATACAAATGATAAAGTGACATCGCTTGCTTGTAAGCTGCCTTAAATCCCATCCCATCATAGATAAAATCGCCCAGCTCTTTAAAAATAAATAAAACTAAGGCGAGAAACTAAAGGTGAAAGATTGTGTGAATAGTGTAAATAAATAAAATAATACATATATTTAGAGGCTCTTTTCCCCTAAAAGCATGATTATAGCCTAATTAACATGGCTGCTAATCGTTTTCTGTTGAGGATGCACGATTTGGAAAAAATGCATTTATGTTGCCTGATAAAATATAAAGGGGCCAAAATGATGAGTTTATTAGTTAATTAAGTGTAAAAACGATAGTAGGCCTACATTCTTCTTCTTCTTCTTCTTCTTCTTCTTCTTCTTCTTCTTTTTCTTCTTCTTTTTCTTCTTCTTCTTCTTCTTCTTCTTTTGGTTTAATGGCGGTTGGCAAACAGCTATAAGGTGCATCTACCGCCACAAACGACAGAACATTGGTGAAGGAAACTGAATCTACCAGGTGGTTAATTTGTGTTAATTGGTGCTCTCTCCAGGTGAGGGTTAGAGACCCCGCCCTCCTGGCCATCAGCTGATCGAGGCTGTGATTGATCAGCTTGTCTGAAGGAGGCCTTTAAACTGTCGTCCACCTCCCTCTACCTGGTCCACATCCTCAGGTGAGACCACTTCACCTGGAGAACAAGAACCCTGAAGAAAGGAGTCTGAAGGAAATGAGCTAGCAGACAAATAAGTGTTGGGTAAACTCCCATCGCACATCTGCGCTCTGATCGTCACACAGACAGTTGCAGGTAGCTATTGCCTGAGATCACATGATGTGGTTTCATTACATGTGCCAAGTGCAAGGACTGACTTGGGGACGAAAGCTTTTATGTGTGCAGCTCCTCTAACTTGGAACAGTCTTCACAAATAATTGAAACTGAGTAATTTGGTACTACATGAGCTAACTAGCTGCTACGAGCTAACTAGCTGCTGCACGTGCAGGAGTGAACATGCTTGGAGGTGTTGCAGCGAGTTTGTAACTAAATGCATGATTTAAGATCAATATTAAAATGTTATCTCCTTCTCTGGTTGCAGGCCTTGCGACAGGATCTCTGCAGAATGGAGCTGAACATTAAATGGTGAGGAAACAGAAATGGCTCAGTACTAGATCAGAGTACTTCTACTTTAACTCAGTACTAGATCAGAGTACTTCTACTTCTACTCGGTACTAGATCAGAGTACTTCTACTGTAACTCAGTACTAGATCAGAGTACTTCTACTTTAACTCAGTACTAGATCAGAGTACTTCTACTTTAACTCAGTACTAGATCAGAGTACTTCTACTTTAACTCGGTACTAGATCAGAGTACTTCTACTTCTACTCGGTACTAGATCAGAGTACTTCTACTTCTACTCGGTACTAGATCAGAGTACTTCTACTGTAACTCGGTACTAGATCAGAGTACTTCTACTGTAACTCAGTACTAGATCAGAGTACTTCTACTTTAACTCAGTACTAGATCAGAGTACTTCTACTTCTACTCGGTACTAGATCAGAGTACTTCTACTTCTACTCGGTACTAGATCAGAGTACTTCTACTGTAACTCGGTACTAGATCAGAGTACTTCTACTGTAACTCAGTACTAGATCTGAGTACTTCTACTTTAACTCAGTACTAGATCAGAGTACTTCTACTTCTACTCGGTACTAGATCAGAGTACTTCTACTTCTACTCGGTACTAGATCAGAGTACTTCTACTGTAACTCGGTACTAGATCAGAGTACTTCTACTGTAACTCAGTACTAGATCTGAGTACTTCTACTTTAACTCAGTACTAGATCAGAGTACTTCTACTTTAACTCAGTACTAGATCAGAGTACTTCTACTTTAACTCAGTACTAGATCAGAGTACTTCTACTTTAACTCAGTACTAGATCAGAGTACTTCTACTTCTACTCGGTACTAGATCAGAGTACTTCTACTGTAACTCAGTACTAGATCAGAGTACTTCTACTTTAACTCGGTACTAGATCAGAGTACTTCTACTTCTACTCGGTACTAGATCAGAGTACTTCTACTTCTACTCGGTACTAGATCAGAGTACTTCTACTTCTACTCGGTACTAGATCAGAGTACTTCTACTTTAACTCAGCTCCTCTAACTTGGAACAGTCTTCAGAAATAATTGAAACTGAGTAATTTGGTTCCACTGTATGTTTTCAAAGCTCGGACAGGTGCCATGATACAGTTGGTACTTGTCAATGTCTCGAGGTGTGTACATGTAGCCCTGTAAATACGATGTCCTTTTGTGTTCTCTGTTTGTTGTCACCTACCTTTTTACCAAGGCTTTCCCCACTGTATAGTTAGTTTAATAGGTTTATTTTTCCACTACTTCCCCCCCCCCCACCCCCTTAACCTGTCTGCCTTTTTTTTCTTTTTTTTTTCCCCCTACCCGACTTGTAAAGCGACCTTGGGTTTCCTGAAAGGCGCTATAAAAATATTATTTATTATTATTATTATTATTTACTTGCTGCCACGTTGGACAGGTCTCCCTCGATGATCTCAATGGGACCACCTGGTTAACTAAAGGTTTGAATGAGATTATTTTCTTGATAAAGTAAAACATTTGAGGAGAAATATGAATCAAACTATAAATAGTAACTCCACATTTCTAATAAAGGATTTAATTATGAAAAATAAGAAGTGTACATTTAAAATAGAAAAAGTGACTTGCAGATGTTGAATGTCTACTAGGTAAATGATAAACCACAAGGAGTGGATAATTTAGTTGGTACATTTCTTAGATATGTTGCTAATTTTGTTGCAGAGCCTGTCATATTATAAATGTGAGTATTGATAAATGTATTTGCCCACAGGCATGGAAAATAGCAAAAATTATTCCACTTGCAAAAAATCCAGCTGGACCATTTTCTGGTACAAATAGCCGTCCAATAAGTTTATTACCAGCGTTGGCAAAGATAATGGAGAGAATAATTTTCAATCAAATACAAAAATACTTTGAAGGTAACAAACTTAATACTGTGTATCAACATGCTTACAGACCTGGCCATTCCACATGCACCGCTTTAACACAAATGACAGATGACTGGAAGGGCGAACTAGATAATGGGAAGTTAGTGGGTGCAGTACTACTCGATTTTAGTTCTGCTTTTGATGTCATTGACCATTATTTGTTGTTACACAAGCTGGAACAATATGGTTTTCATTTTGAAACGCTGAAGTGGTTAGAAAGTTACCTGACAAATCGAAGTCAAACTTTTTTTTTTAATGGAAGTCTCTCAAAGATGAAAACAGTCACCTGTGGAGTACCTCAGGGTAGTTGTTTGGGACCACTTTTATTTTCTATTTTTACAAATGACCTACCATTAGTGTTAGAAAAAGCTAAAGTTGTAATGTATGCAGATGACTCAACAATATATTATGCAGCATCAACTACAAGAGAGTTGACAAATGTTATGAATAAAGATCTACTGATATCAGAGTGGGTCATAAATAATAAGTTGGTACTTAATGCGGGGAAAACAAAATCGTTATTAATAGGATCAAATCATCAGTTAAAAGGTGAACCAAAATTGCAACTACATTTAAACCAGGGGTTCTCAAAGTGTTGATGAGTGAGGGCCAATGTAGGTCCCCAATATTGGATTGAGGGCCGCCCAAGAAAAAACGGAACACATAATAATTCCAAAACAAATCCTCTCTTTGTTGCACTAACTAATTACCGCAACTCGCGAGATGCCGAGTTGCCATGCAACCAGTAGGCTAGCAAACTTTCCACAAGCTGTCATTCATAATTTAGGAATGACAACCCAGGGGGCGCAGTTTTACCATTCTTAAATTCCATTCTAATTCTTACTAGATAAAACCATGGAGGATTAAAGTATAACGCATGCATTTCAGCGTGTCGCATTAACTATCGCAGGCCGCCAGAAACATTTCCGAGGGCCGCCATTGGCCCGCGGGCCGCACTTTGAGAACCCCTGATTTAAACCATATTGAACAGGTCAAGGAGACAACATTGCTAGGTATAACCCTGGATCATAAATTATCTTGGTCTAAACACATTGATAATGTTGTATGTAAAATGGGAAGGGGTGTGTCTTGTAAAAAGAATTGTAAAATATTTGCCTATGGATGTCAGTAGACAAGTTTTGGATGCTTTGGTTCTGTCGCAGCTTGAGTATTGTTTGGTTATATGGTCTAGTGCTGCTGAAAAAGATTTAAACAAACTACAAGTAGCACACAATAAGGCAGCACGATGTGCACTGCAGTGCTCCTACAGAACCAGAGTCACTGGAACGCTGGAGAACTGAAATGATAACTGTCAGACAGAGGTCAACTTATATTTTATTGAATTTTGTCAGAAATATTACAGTGACTCACTCAGCAGATATATTATCACACAGGTTTATAGCGCAATATGCTCAACATAACTATCAAACACGACATACAATAGAAGGAAGGTTTGTATTACCCAAATCTAAATCAAACATGGGACAGAGAGCAGTCCAGAGCGTGATCAGCTGGAGCTCTGCACCGGTCCACATCACTCAGGAACATTCTCAAGTACATTTCAAATGGTTGCTAAAAAAATATTTAAGTATTACAAAGTAAATTTGAACTGTGGCTATGTATGCATATATTATTATGTACACTTATTTGTATTTACTTTTGTTTGGTCTTAGGATGGCGATAATTGAATGACCATGTTAGTTTCACTTCATTTCACTGTAAATAGCATGAAATTATGAGCTGTTTTAATTTTGTTGTATGTTTTGAGTGTGTGAGGACCCCAGGAAGAATAGCCAATGCTAGTGCTAATGGGGATCCTAATAAAGTCCTCAGGTCAGACCACTTCACCTGGAGAACAAGAACCCTGAGGAAATCAAAGAAACATCAAATCCCAACTTAAAAAGAAATGGCAGGACGAATGGGACCGAGGCGTTCAGGGCAGACGTCTTTATAATGTTCAAAAGAAAGTTGGAGAAACGAGAGAAGTAAAGAAGAGGAGGACGACATTTCCAGAATGAGATTTGGTCACACAGGGCTAAATATTAAATAACACATTACTAGTTGGGAAAGAACACGCAGCAACAGGTACATGTGAGTATTGTGGTCATTTTGAAATATACCATCAAGAACGTGTATTGGGCTACTGAAGGAAGCACTGACCAGAAATCAAACAGAATAAAATATAGTAGAGATGTTGAGAAGGAGTTCAGGGGATGTAGCATACAGGGCAGTGTTTAGGCTTTTACAAAAGGACAGGAATTATATTAAGAATTTGGATTAACGCCGAGCTGACCCACTCCATTTCAGAAGGTGGCGGTAAATGCTCCTGAAAGCTGTTTCCCATCCGCTATAAAACTAAAGAAGAAGAAGAAACAATCGCGATCATATCTGAGATGAGAGCCAGAGCCGGAGAGGAGCCAACAGGAGGTGAGAAACACTGCTCATGTTGATCTTAATACTCGTTATAATTAAGAAGTATATTCATGTTTTGTTTTTTCAGGCAGGCCTCTGTCTCCCACGTGTGTGACGCTAATTAGCATATGAGCTAATGTTGTTGTTTAGCTAATGTCACTTCAAGTCCCCTTGCTGCAGCTTTCCCGTGGATTTATGATTTTAAAATGTTGGTAGGGACAACTGAATATTTGTGTAGAATGCCAACCTCTGACTGCACGGGAACAAGTTAAACTATTCTGTTAAGAGCTAGCTCTAAGCTGCTACGTGTGCTAACTAGCTGCTGCACGTGCAGGAGTTAACATGCTTGGAGGTGTTGCAGCGAGTTTGTAACTAAATGCATGATTTAAGATCAATATTAAAATGTTATCTCCTTCTCTGGTTGCAGGCCTTGCGACAGGGTCTCTGCAGAATGGAGCTGAACATTAAATGGTGAGGAAACAGAAATGGCTTCATTTTGATCAGAGGTGGATATTTACCAAGATCTGAGTACTTTTACTTTTACTCAGTACTAGATCAGAGTACTTTTACTTTTACTCAGTACTAGATCAGAGTACTTCTACTTTAACTCAGTACTAGATCAGAGTACTTCTACTTTAACTCAGTACTAGATCAGAGTACTTCTACTTTTACTCAACTACAAGATCTGAGTACTTCTACTTTTACTCAAGTGCAAGATCTGAGTACTTCTACTTTTACTCTAGTACAAGATCTGAGTGCTTCTACTTTAACTCAGTACTAGATCAGAGTACTTCTACTTTAACTCAGTACTAGATCAGAGTACTTCTACTTTAACTCAGTACTAGATCTGAGTACTTCTACTTTTACTCAAGTGCAAGATCTGAGTACTTCTACTTTTACTCAAGTGCAAGATCGGAGTACTTCTACTTCTACTCAGTACTAGATCAGAGTACTTCTACTATAACTCAGTACTAGATCAGAGTACTTCTACTATAACTCAGTACTAGATCAGAGTACTTCTACTTCTACTCAGTACTAGATCAGAGTACTTCTACTTCTACTCAGTACTAGATCAGAGTACTTCTACTTCTACTCAGTACTAGATCAGAGTACTTCTACTTCTACTCAGTACTAGATCAGAGTACTTCTACTTCTACTCAGTACTAGATCAGAGTACTTCTACTTCTACTCAGTACTAGATCAGAGTACTTCTACTTCTACTCAGTACTAGATCAGAGTACTTCTACTTCTACTCGGTACTAGATCAGAGTACTTCTACTTCTACTCGGTACTAGATCAGAGTACTTGTACTCGGTACTAGATCAGAGTACTTGTACTCGGTACTAGATCAGAGTACTTGTACTCGGTACTAGATCAGAGTACTCGGTACTAGATCAGAGTACTTGTACTCGGTACTAGATCAGAGTACTCGGTACTAGATCAGAGTACTTGTACTCGGTACTAGATCAGAGTACTCGGTACTAGATCAGAGTACTTGTACTCGGTACTAGATCAGAGTACTCGTACTCGGTACTAGATCAGAGTACTCGGTACTAGATCAGAGTACTCGTACTCGGTACTAGATCAGAGTACTCGGTACTAGATCAGAGTACTCGTACTCGGTACTAGATCAGAGTACTCGTACTCGGTACTAGATCAGAGTACTCGTACTCGGTACTAGATCAGAGTACTCGTACTCGGTACTAGATCAGAGTACTCGTACTCGGTACTAGATCAGAGTACTCGTACTCGGTACTAGATCAGAGTACTCGTACTCGGTACTAGATCAGAGTACTCGTACTCGGTACTAGATCAGAGTACTCGTACTCGGTACTAGATCAGAGTACTCGTACTCGGTGCTAGATCAGAGTACTCGGTGCTAGATCAGAGTACTTCTCCACCTCTGCTCTGACTGCTTAACTGGTGATGTTTCATTATATAAGAGTAGTGGACAGAAGTGATTTCTGAAACTTAATGGCTGAAGTTTAACTGATAGCATGCTAATGTTAGCAGCATGCTAATGTTGGCAGCATGCTAATGTTGGCAGCATGCTAATGTTGGCAGCATGCTAATGTTGGCAGCATGCTAATGTTGGCAGCATGCTAATGTTGGCAGCATGCTAATGTTGGCAGCATGCTATTTCACTGATGACTAAAGTGAAGCAGTTTCTCCAGATGTGTTTTAATCTGAGTTCTTGATGTTGTTCAGGTGGAAGAAGTCTCTGAAATGGGAACCTCCTCAGATGCGCTGCTGGGAACCTCCTCAGATGCTCTGCTGGGAACCTCCTCAGATCCTCTGCTGTGAGTGACTCCATCTGCTCAATGAAGAAACTACAGGTTTTAAGTGGAAGTGTGTGATGATTTAGTATAAGAGTAGTGGACAGATGTGATATCTGAGAAACCATACGCTGACACTTCCATTTAGAGCTACACGGTGTCTTTGTCGTGTTGTGGAGCTAACGAGGGTTTGTGTCCACAGGCCTCAGAGACACGGAGCGACACGTGGAGCTGAACAGACTGCCTGACGCAGACTGGCCACCGGCCCGTTATACAGACCGGCCTCTTGGACTCGGGGCCAGAGAGGCGGCTGCAGGACACCTCGTTGGACCTCTGACGCTGTGAAGCTGAAACGAGGTGAGCCTCAGAGTTTCTCGAGGTCTTCCTCTCTCTCGTCTGTGATGACAGCATTTGCTACTCTCGACTACCTGGATGACGATACCTCCAACCCACCAGTTGATCTCTCTGAGGCTCACAGCGAGAAGAGAGCACTCTGAATGTTAGAGATGGAGCTCATTTTACTCTGTTCCTGCAGGAGATGACCTCCAGCTGACCTCTGACCTCCAGCTGACCTCCAGATCAGGTGATGCATCCATCATGTCTCAGCACTAGGGGTGTAACGGTTCACAGAAGTCACGGTTCGGTACAACAAGAAAAAGCAAAAAAAAAGTCCCAAATGCGTAATTCCAGGTTTGTTGTTATTTACTTTTGAACAGTAGTGCAAGTTTCAGTTTCAAAATAAGGAACTCTTTTTTGAATAATTATCTGTATTAAACAGTTAAAGACAAACCACACACACTCAGATGGCCAGATTATCTATACTGGCTGATGTCAAACTAAAAGGTTTCATCAAGCTGTAAAACTAAAAAGAATGTCTTGAAAATATTACATCATAAATAATAAGAAAGTGTTTCCAGAGCGCAAAGTCGTTGAAAAACATATGCCAAAAGCTTCCGTTATTTATGTTGGTCTCTCGGCTCTCACGTCTGTTGGCTTCTTAAAAACAGCGGGGATCAGCTGTTGTCTTTCGCCGGGCTCCAGTGATTGGCTAATCTGGCTGATGCCTTCTGATGTGATTTAGCATGTTTGGCGTGTGTTCCCATTAGCATACCGCACCGCTGTCTAACAACGCCGACACACCGTCCTCGTCCGATCCACCACTCGCACACTTCATCGTTGTTGTAGTCCACAGGGAACCCGAAATGTTCCCACAGCTGATTTAAAAGAAGCAGGTGGGTTCTAGCTCCTGTGTGTTATCTGAACTCACCGTACTAACTTTTCTTCTTCTTGTATTTAGTTCGTTTTGTTGTTGTGTTTCTTCTTGTTCTTCATTTGTGGTTTAAGGGCGGCTGGCCAACAGCTTTTAGGCGCAATACCGCCCCCTGGATTATAAATAGTGTAGTGGAGGCTGCCCTGAAGGACAGACCTTTTTCCCACTCGTAAAAAAAAAAGGCGTATTCGCCGTGTGACTGCATGTGCCGAACCGTGACGGTACGGGACGAATACGGATACCGTTACACCCCTACTCAGCACCCTTTAAAGGACTCTAAATGATGATCTTGTAACAAAACATTGGGAATCTCTCTGAGTCAGAGTGAAAGAAGACTTGTATCTGATGCGTGCAGATGAACAGACGCCTCTTTATTGAAACATGCCTTTTCTAAAGTGAGTCCTCTCTCTTGCAGCTGGTCCTCGGACCCTCCTCTCCTCAGGACCCTCCTCTCCTCAGGACCCTGGACTCAGTGGCAGGTGAGTGAGACATTCTGCTTGAGCAGCATTAAGGAAGAGCTCCGACACCGTGATGAGAGCATAGTTCAGCAGATTAACCGTGAAGAACAAGAGCATTTGTCTTTCGCTCCTAGCGGAGTGTCGGCTGCAGTTCTGCTGAGCCTCAGGTGTTCCTCTCTCTGTGATAATGAGACTCCTCTCCGTTTAATTCAGACATGAAGACCCCTGCTGTCCAGGACTCCCACCTTCAGGCCTCCCGTGTTCCTGGTGAGCATCACAGATTAGCATTTAGCCGCTAACTAGGGGTGTAACGGTTCATGTTTTCGGGAAAGCAGAAAAAAGATCACAAAACATTATATATATTTTTATTATTAAATTGTGAATAATATATTCACTGAAATACAAAATAATAAACATTAAGGTGCAGCATTTCGATAAACTGAAATAATGTGCACTTGAACTGTACTTGTTTGACATTAGGACTTGCTCGTCATTGTATCATGTTTTTATAAAGAGCAATGAACTCGTCCACGTGGCTCGCTGAAAGGGCCTGCTGGCACCAACAATGAGATTACTTCTAAATTGGTTTGAATCCTACTTAAAGGACGGAAACAACTTTGTTTCTGTCGGTAAATACACATCTGAGTTGACAAATATGACATGTGGGGTTCCTCAAGGCTCCATCTTGGGGCCTCTTCTCTTTAACGTCTACATGCTACCACTGGCTCAGATAATGAAGAACAAAATAAGTTACCATAGCTATGCAGATGACACACACATTTACGTAACCATTTCACCAGGAGACTATGCTCCAATTCAAACACTGAGTAAGTGCATTGAACAAATCAATGACTGGATGTGTCAGAACTTTCTCCAATTAAACAAAGATAAAACTGAGGTAATGGTTTTTGGAGCCAAGGCAGAACGTTTAAAAGTGAGCGCTGAGCTTCAGTCTGCAATGTTCAAACCAACAGATAAAGCCAGGAATCTAGGTGTAGTCATGGACTCTGACCTGAGTTTCAACAGTCACATTAAAACAGTTACTAAATCAGCCTACTATCACCTAAAGAACATATCTAGGATTAAAAGACTAATGTCACAGCAGGATCTGGAGACACGTGTCCATGCTTTTATCTTCAGTAGACTCGACTACTGCAAAGGTGTCTTCACAAGTCTCACTAAAACATCTATTAGGAAGCTGCAGCTGATTCAGAACACCGCTGCTCGAGTCCTCACTAACACTAAGAAAGTGGATCACATCACTCCTGTTCTGAAGTCTTTACACTGGCTTCCTGTGTGTCAAAGAATAGATTTCTAAATACTGCTGCTGGTTTATAAAGCACTGAATGGTTTAGGCCCAAAATACATTTCTGACCTCCTGCTAAACTATGAACCATCCAGATCTCTCAGGTCTTCAGGGACTGGTCAGCTTTCTGTCCCCAGAGTCAGAACTAAACATGGAGAAGCAATAAAATTAGTATCTGATCTGAGTTAGCTTCAGGGAAACTAACAGGCTTTTTATTCTGGGTTAATTTACACAACTCTTCTGTGCTTTCAGATCCAATCAGCTGCGAGGCTGGATCGGCTGTTCAGAGGGACTTCAGGTGAGAATCTGATCCTCCTGAGACTTTAGGAAGACTGAGGGTTCAGTGATGTTTACAAATGTCTGACCTGAACTACAATGTGGAACAATCTGTGACTGACTGATGAGACGTGATGTCCTTTTCCTCAGGAAAGAGCCCGTCAGACTGAACACGGGACACTGGAGGACATGCAGGTGGGTCTCACCAGGAGTGTGTTATCAGAGTGTGTGTGGCGTTAATGAAACTACCTGTGATGAAAAGATTCTGCCAAATGATCTCTCGTGATTATACCCCTACCGTTCCATTATGTTCTGAGGCCGCGTGCGCTCCAACGCCTCTGCCGAGTCTCTGCCTTCAGTTCTAATGAGGGTTTGTGTTTCTCTCCAAAGAAGCCCCTTCAGGAACTGCTCTGGGATCAGCCTCTCCAGGTGAAGCCCCTCCCCTTCTGGACCAGGATCTGCTCTGGGATCAGCCTCTCCAGGTGAAGCCCCTTCCCTTCAGGATCTGCTCTGGGATCAGCCTCTCCAGGTGAAGCCCCGCCCCTCCAGGATCTGCTCTGGGATCAGCCTCTCCAGGTGAAGCCCCTCCCCTTCTGGACCAGGATCTGCTCTGGGATCAGCCTCTCCAGTTGAAGCCCCGCCCCTCCAGGATCTGCTCTGGGATCAGCCTCTCCAGGTGAAGCCCTCTCTGATACCTGCACGTCTCTGAAAGCTGTAGCTGATGATCTGTTGAAACATTGGGAATCTCTCTGAGTCAGAGTGAAAGAGAACTGTTTTCTGATGCAGAGCAGACTCTCTGATCTGTGCTCTGGAGGAAGGCTGCTTCTAACTGCTCTCTTCTCTTCTCAGGTGCTGAGCTTCAGAGACATCGAGGCTGTGTTTGTGGAAATAAAGAGTGAACTGAATCCTGTGCCTGGTGTCTTTCATTAGCATGTGTAGAGCAGGAGGTGAGAAACACTGCTCATGTTGATCTCAATACTCGTTATAATTAAGAAATATATTCATGTTTTGTTTTTTCAGGCAGGCCTCCGTCTCCCACGTATGTGATGCTAATTAGCATATGAGCTAATGTTGTTGATTAGCTAATGTGTGTCTAATGTCACTTCAAGTCTCCTCGCTGCAGCTTTCCCGTGTATATATGATGATTTAAAATGTCGGTAGGGACAACTGAATATTTGTGTAGAATGCCAACCTCTCTGACTGCACGGGAACGAGTTAAACTATTCTGTTAAGAGCTAGCTCTAAGCTGCTACGTGTGCAGGAGTGAACATGCTTGGAGGTGTTGCAGCGAGTTTGTAACTAAATGCATGATTTTAAGATCAATATTAAAATGTTATCTCCTCTTCTGGTTTCAGGCCTCAGGACAGGATCTCTGCAGAATGGAGCTGAACATTAAATGGTGAGGAAACAGAAATGGCTTCATTTTGATCAGAGGTGGAAAGTTACCAAGATCTGAGTAATTTTCCTTTTACTCAGTACTAGATCAGAGTACTTCTACTTTAACTCAGTACTAGATCAGAGTACTTCTACTTCTACTCAGTACTAGATCAGAGTACTTTTACTTCTACTCAGTACTAGATCAGAGTACTTCTACTCAGTACTATACTTCTACTCAGTACTAGATCAGAGTACTTCTACTTCTACTCAGTACTAGATCAGAGTACTTCTACTCAGTACTAGATCAGAGTACTTGTACTTTAACTCAGTACTAGATCAGAGTACTTCTACTTCTACTCAGTACTAGATCAGAGTACTTCTACTCAGTACTAGATCAGAGTACTTCTACTCAGTACTAGATCAGAGTACTTCTACTCAGTACTAGATCAGAGTACTTCTACTCAGTACTAGATCAGAGTACTTCTACTCAGTACTAGATCAGAGTACTTCTACTCAGTACTAGATCAGAGTACTTCTACTCAGTACTAGATCAGAGTACTTCTACTCAGTACTAGATCAGAGTACTTCTACTCAGTACTAGATCAGAGTACTTCTACTCAGTACTAGATCAGAGTACTTCTACTCAGTACTAGATCAGAGTACTTCTACTCAGTACTAGATCAGAGTACTTCTACTCAGTACTAGATCAGAGTACTTTAACTCAGTACTAGATCAGAGTACTTGTACTTTAACTCAGTACTAGATCAGAGTACTTGTACTTTAACTCAGTACTAGATCAGAGTACTTCTACTTCTACTCAGTACTAGATCAGAGTACTTGTACTTTAACTCAGTACTAGATCAGAGTACTTGTACTTCTACTCAGTACTAGATCAGAGTACTTCTACTCAGTACTAGATCAGAGTACTTCTACTCAGTACTAGATCAGAGTACTTCTACTCAGTACTAGATCAGAGTACTTCTACTCAGTACTAGATCAGAGTACTTCTACTCAGTACTAGATCAGAGTACTTCTACTCAGTACTAGATCAGAGTACTTCTACTCAGTACTAGATCAGAGTACTTCTACTCAGTACTAGATCAGAGTACTTCTACTCAGTACTAGATCAGAGTACTTCTACTCAGTACTAGATCAGAGTACTTCTACTCAGTACTAGATCAGAGTACTTCTACTTCTACTCAGTACTAGATCAGAGTACTTGTACTTCTACTCAGTACTAGATCAGAGTACTTGTACTTCTACTCAGTACTAGATCAGAGTACTTCTCCACCTCTGCTCTGACTGCTAAACTGGTGATGTTTCATTATATAAGAGTAGTGGACAGAAGTGATTTCTGAAACTTAATGGCTGAAGTTTAACTGATGGCATGCTAATGTTAGCAGCGTGCTAATGTTAGCAGCGTGCTAATGTTAGCAGCGTGCTAATGTTAGCAGCGTGCTAATGTTAGCAGCGTGCTAATGTTAGCAGTGTGCTAATGTTAGCAGTGTGCTAATGTTAGCAGTGTGCTAATGTTAGCAGTGTGCTAATGTTAGCAGTGTGCTAATGTTAGCAGCGTGCTAATGTTAGCAGTGTGCTATTCCACTGATTCCTAAAGTGAAGCAGTTTCTCCAGATGTGTTTTAATCGGAGTTCTTGATGTTGTTTAGGTGGAAGAAGAAGAAGTCTCTGAGCTGGGAACCTCCTCAGATCCTCTGCTGGGAACCTCCTCAGATCCTCTGCTGTGAGTGACTCCATCTGCTCAATGAAGAAACTACAGGTTTTAAGTGGAAGTGTGTGATGATTTAGTATAAGAGTAGTGGACAGATGTGATATCTGAGAAACCATACGCTGACGCTTCCATTTAGAGCTACACGGTGTCTTTGTCTCGTGTTGTGGAGCTAACGAGGGTTTGTGTCCACAGGCCTCAGAGACACGGAGCGACACGTGGAGCTGAACAGACTGACCGACGCAGACTCGCCACCGGCCCTTTATGCAGACCGGCCTCTTGGACTCTGGGCCAGAGAGGCCGCTGCAGGACACCTCGTTGGACCTCTGACGCTGTGAAGCTGAAACGGGGTGAGCCTCAGAGTTTCTCGAGGTCTTCCTCTCTCTCGTCTGTGATGACAGCATTTGCTACTCTCGACTACCTGGATGACGATACCTCCAACCCACCAGTTGATCTCTCTGAGGCTCACAGCGAGAAGAAAGCACTCTGAATGTTAGAGATGGAGCTCATTTTACTCTGTTCCTGCAGGAGATGACCTCCAGCTGACCTCTGACCTCCAGATCAGGTGATGCATCCATCGTGTCTCGGCACCCTTTAAAGCAGGGGTGGGGAACCTCCGGCCCCCGGGCCGTATACGGCCCGCGAGACCATTTGGTACGGCCCTCGAGGTAATTTATAAACACACGCAAACAAGAAAAAAATTAAAGAAATCTAGACCGCAAAATAATTAAACAAGCGAGTGCCTGTTTTTCCTGGCCACGGTCAGGGTCCTTGAACACAACACGAGCCTAACGTGTCATCACGTGGTATATGTCTCGACTGACAGCAGGGGTGCAGTTCTGACGGAGAGCACCAGAACGTCGCTCCGGGACTTCACAAACTGCAGTACCCATAAGGAGCTGTACACATGCTGCAGTTCCTGCGTGGCTGTGTCTCTAGCTGAAAGCCCAGTCGCGATCTGTTCATCTGTCATACTGAGCATACAGTCAATAGCTTTGTTGCTATTAGCATCTGGTTAGCTAGCTATGCTAACGAATATAAGAAGCTTTTTCTCCAGCCAGTGAGGTAAAGGCACATCTTTATATGATCATTATAGTTATCAAAAAATAAGAGAATAAAGTAAACGGGTATAAAATACTATATGACAGTAAAAAAAAGTTGTTATTAATAAACAAGAATACAGTTTGAAAGGAGAGTGATTTGTAAAATATCCATAAAGAAAAAGTAAATCTGCTTCCAGTTCTGTTTCATCTGGTGCTGAGAGATGGATCCATAGATCTACTCATGTTGCTCTCAAAGTGCACCAGATTGATGCTTTCAACTTCAACATTTAAAAAAAAATAAAATATTTTTTAACCTCCATTAGTGGATATGTGTCCATATCTTTCTGTTTGGTGGTCATGCCACACCCTGCACGTGCATGCGTGCGCGAGTCATGGCAGGATATCTGGATTCAGAGGTTGCTTGTTCTTTGCACAGCATGAAAGAAAGGCCAAATGAATGGGCTGTGATTTTTAAGCAGAGGTCAATAACTTGTACGGCCCACCCCTGCTCTAAAGGACTCTAAATGATGATCTTGTAACAAAACATTGGGAATCTCTCTGAGTCAGAGTGAAAGAAGACTTGTATCTGATGCGTGCAGATGAACAGACGCCTCTTTATTGAAACATGCCTTTTCTAAAGTGAGTCCTCTCTCTTGCAGCTGGTCCTCTGACCCTCCTCTCCCCAGGACCCTCCTCTCCCCAGGACCCTCCTCTCCCCAGGACCCTCCTCTCCCCAGGACCCTCCTCTCCCCAGGACCCTCCTCTCCCCAGGACTCAGTGGCAGGTGAGTGAGACATTCTGCTCGAGCAGCATTAAGGAAGAGCTCCGACACCGTGATGAGAGCATAGTTCAGCTGATTAACCGTGAAGAACAAGAGCATTTGTCTTTCGCTCCTAGCTGAGTGTCGGCCTCTCTGCTCATCAAGGACTCTTAGTTTCTAGATCTTCTTCTAATACAAGTCTCACTTTCCAGGAGCAGGAAGTGATGGTGATGATGCAGGAAGGACTGGGAGGACAAAAGGACAAAGGAAGGTGAGTTGGAGACTGGAATAAAGCTGTAATGTTCGACACCGTAATGAGAGCATAGTTCAGCAGATTAACCATGAAGAACAAGAGCATTTGTCTTTCGCTCCTAGCTGAGTGTCGGCCTGAAAGACCTGGAGGACTCGACTCCTGAAGCACTTGCTAACACTTCCTCTCTCTCTCTGACAGAAAGCAGACTGAGGCAGCGCTCCATGTGAAGGTGAGTTAAATGGAGGAACAGCAGAGTTGAAGGATGTCTGACACCGTGATGAGAGCATAGTTCAGCAGATTAACCATGAAGAACAAGAGCATTTGTCTTTCGCTCCTAGCTGAGTGTCGGCTGCAGTTCTGCTGAGCCTCAGGTGTTCCTCTCTCTGTGATAATGAGACTCCTCTCTGTTTAATTCAGACATGAAGACCCCTGCTGTCCAGGACTCCCACCTTCAGGCCTCCCGTGTTCCTGGTGAGCATCACAGATTAGCATTTAGCCGCTAACTAGGGGTGTAACGGTTCATGTTTTCGGTACAGCAGAAAAAAAGATCACAAAACATTATATATATTTTTATTATTAAATTGTGAATAATATATTCACTCAAATACAAAATAATAAACATTAAGGTGCAGCATTTCGATGAAACTGAAATAATGTGCACTTGAACTGTACTTGTTTGACATTAGGACTTGCTCGTCATTGTATCATGTTTTTATAAAGAGCAATGAACTCGTCCACGTGGCTCGCTGAAAGGGCCTGCTGGCACCAACAATGAGATTACTTCTAAATTGGCTTCTAAATTGGTTTGAATCCTACTTAAAGGATAGAAACAACTTTGTTTCTATCGGTAGATACACATCTGAGTTGACAAATATGACATGTGGGGTTCCTCAAGGCTCCATCTTGGGGCCTCTTCTCTTTAACATCTACATGCTACCACTGGCTCAGATAATGAAGAACAACAAAATAAGTCGGCTTTCTGTCCCCAGAGTCAGAACTAAATATGGAGAAGCAGCGTTCAGTTATTATGCTCCAAATATCTGGAACAAACTCCCAGAAACCTGCAGGTCCGCTGCAACTACTTTTAAATCCAGGCTGAAGACTTTTCTTTTTGTCGCTGCTTTTAATTGAACTATTCATATCTTAAACTGCACTGTAACTTTTATCCATGTATTTTTCCTTAATGTTTATTTTATTAGCTTTTTTTTTTAATGCTCAATGTCTTTCATTTTTTAATTTTTTTTGTAAAGCACTTTGAATTGCCTTGCGTTGAAAAGTGCTATATAAATAAACTTGCTTTGCCTTCCAAAAAGTTTTTCACATTCTCAATTTTTCTTTAAGTCTAACGTTATATTCGTTCGGATACACACGTGGGCCCATACCGAATATTTACACCGTTACGAATACCGTTACACCCCTACCGCTAACATGACTCGGATGTGATGAACGTGAATCAGGTCTCTGATCCCGTTGAGGAAAATTAGTATTTAATCTGATCTGAGTTAGCTTCAGGGAAACTAACGGGCTTTTTATTCTGGGTTAATTTACACAACTCTTCTGTGCTTTCAGATCCGATCGGCTGCGAGGCTGGATCGGCTGTTCAGAGGGACTTCAGGTGAGAATCTGATCCTCCTGAGACTTTAGGAAGACTGAGGGTTCAGTGATGTTTACAAATGTCTGACCTGAACTACAATGTGGAACAATCTGTGACTGACTGATGAGACGTGATGTCCTTTTCCTCAGGAAAGAGCCCGTCAGACTGAACACGGGACACTGGAGGACATGCAGGTGGGTCTCACCAGGAGTGTGTTATCAGTGTGTGTGGCGTTAATGAAACGCTACCTGTGATGAAAAGATTCTGCCAAATGATCCCTCGTGATTATACCCCTACCGTTCCATTATGTTCTG
>NW_027263459.1:0-7500 GCF_902827115.2 Pseudochaenichthys georgianus
AGCGGTGGTGACGTGAAGTCATGTGACCGTGCTGTAGTTTCCTTTATAGCCCAACATTAGCCTCCTTTAGCTTAGCGGTGGTGACGTTGAAGTCATGTGACCGTGCTGTAGTTCCTTTATAGCCCAACATTAGCCACCTTAACTTAGCTGGTGGTGAAGTCATGTGACCCGTGCTGTAGTTCCTTTATAGCCCAACATTAGCCACCTTTAGCTTAGCGGTGGTGACGTGAAGTCATGTGACCGTGCTGTAGTTCCTTTATAGCCCAACATTAACCACCGTTAGCTTAGCGGTGGTGACGTGAAGTCATGTGACCGTGCTGTAGTTCCTTTATAGCCCAACATTAGCCTCCTTTAGCTTAGCGGTGGTGACGTGAAGTCATGTGTGACCGAGCTGTAGTTCCTTTATAGCCCAACATTAGCCTCCTTTAGCTTAGGCGGTGGTGACGTGAAGTCATGTGACCGTGCTGTAGTTCCTTTATAGCCCAACATTAGCCTCCTTTAGCTTAGCGGTGGTGACGTGAAGTCATGTGACCGTGCTGTAGTTCCTTTATAGCCCAACATTAGCCGCCTTTAGCTTAGCGGTGGTGACGTGAAGTCATGTGACCGTGCTGTAGTTCCTTTATAGCCCAACATTAGCCTCCTTTAGCTTAGCGGTGGTGACGTGAAGTCATGTGACCGTGCTGTAGTTCCTTTATAGCCCAACATTAGCCTCCTTTAGCTTAGCGGTGGTGACGTGAAGTCATGTGACCGTGCTGTAGTTCCTTTATAGCCCAACATTAGCCGCCTTTAGCTTAGCGGTGGTGACGTGAAGTCATGTGACCGTGCTGTAGTTCCTTTATAGCCCAACATTAGCCTCCTTTAGCTTAGCGGTGGTGACGTGAAGTCATGTGACCGTGCTGTAGTTCCTTTATAGCCCAACATTAGCCACCTTAACTTAGCGGTGGTGAAGTCATGTGACCGTGCTGTAGTTCCTTTATAGCCCAACATTAGCCACCTTTAGCTTAGCGGTGGTGACGTGAAGTCATGTGACCGTGCTGTAGTTCCTTTATAGCCCAACATTAGCCACCGTTAGCTTAGCGGTGGTGACGTGAAGTCATGTGACCGTGCTGTAGTTCCTTTATAGCCCAACATTAGCTGTTTAAAGCTCCTGATTGATCTAACCATACTCTAACCGACCTGTACCCCCCTGCAGGTACAGAGAGTCACCATGGCGACGGACATCGGTTCCCCGCAGCGCTTCTTCCACATGCCGCGCTTCCAGCACCAGGCTCCGCGGCAGGTGTTCTACAAGAGGCCGGACTTCGCCCAGCAGCAGGCGATGCAGCAGCTCACCTTCGACGGGAAGCGCATGAGGAAGGCTGTGAACCGCAAGACCATCGACTACAACCCCTCTGTCATCAGACACCTGGAGGTAAACACTCACCTGTCCATCACTAGCCCCTCTCATCAGACACCTGGAGGTAAACACTCACCTGTCCATCACTAGCCCCTCTGTCATCAGACACCTGGAGGTAAACACTCACCTGTCCATCACTAGCCCCTCTGTCATCAGACACCTGGAGGTAAACCCTCACCTGTCCATCACTAGCCCCTCTGTCATCAGACACCTGGAGGTAAACACTCACCTGTCCATCACTAGCCCCTCTGTCACCAGACACCTGGAGGTAAACCCTCACCTGTCCATCACTAGCCCCTCTCATCAGACACCTGGAGGTAAACACTCACCTGTCCATCACTAGCCCCTCTGTCATCAGACACCTGGAGGTAAACACTCACCTGTCCATCACTAGCCCCTCTCATCAGACACCTGGAGGTAAACACTCACCTGTCCATCACTAGCCCCTCTCATCAGACACCTGGAGGTAAACACTCACCTGTCCATCACTAGCCCCTCTGTCATCAGACACCTGGAGGTAAACACTCACCTGTCCATCACTAGCCCCTCTGTCACCAGACACCTGGAGGTAAACCCTCACCTGTCCATCACTAGCCCCTCTCATCAGACACCTGGAGGTAAACACTCACCTGTCCATCACTAGCCCCTCTGTCATCAGACACCTGGAGGTAAACACTCACCTGTCCATCACTAGCCCCTCTGTCATCAGACACCTGGAGGTAAACACTCACCTGTCCATCACTAGCCCCTCTCACCAGACACCTGGAGGTAAACCCTCACCTGTCCATCACTAGCCCCTCTCACCAGACACCTGGAGGTAAACACTCACCTGTCCATCACTAGCCCCTCTCACCAGACACCTGGAGGTAAACCCTCACCTGTCCATCACTAGCCCCTCTGTCATCAGACACCTGGAGGTAAACACTCACCTGTCCATCACTAGCCCCTCTCACCAGACACCTGGAGGTAAACACTCACCTGTCCATCACTAGCCCCTCTCACCAGACACCTGGAGGTAAACCCTCACCTGTCCATCACTAGCCCCTCTGTCATCAGACACCTGGAGGTAAACACTCACCTGTCCATCACTAGCCCCTCTCACCAGACACCTGGAGGTAAACACTCACCTGTCCATCACTAGCCCCTCTGTCAGACACCTGGAGGTAAACCCTCACCTGTCCATCACTAGCCCCTCTCACCAGACACCTGGAGGTAAACACTCACCTGTCCATCACTAGCCCCTCTGTCACCAGACACCTGGAGGTAAACACTCACCTGTCCATCACTAGCCCCTCTCACCAGACACCTGGAGGTAAACCCTCACCTGTCCATCACTAGCCCCTCTCACCAGACACCTGGAGGTAAACACTCACCTGTCCATCACTAGCCCCTCTGTCATCAGACACCTGGAGGTAAACCCTCACCTGTCCATCACTAGCCCCCCTGTCACCAGACACCTGGAGGTAAACACTCACCTGTCCATCACTAGCCCCTCTCATCAGACACCTGGAGGTAAACACTCACCTGTCCATCACTAGCCCCTCTCATCAGACACCTGGAGGTAAACACTCACCTGTCCATCACTAGCCCCTCTGTCAGACACCTGGAGGTAAACCCTCACCTGTCCATCACTAGCCCCTCTCATCAGACACCTGGAGGTAAACACTCACCTGTCCATCACTAGCCCCTCTCATCAGACACCTGGAGGTAAACCCTCACCTGTCCATCACTAGCCCCTCTCACCAGACACCTGGAGGTAAACCCTCACCTGTCCATCACTAGCCCCTCTGTCACCAGACACCTGGAGGTAAACCCTCACCTGTCCATCACTAGCCCCTCTGTCATCAGACACCTGGAGGTAAACCCTCACCTGTCCATCACTAGCCCCTCTGTCACCAGACACCTGGAGGTAAACCCTCACCTGTCCATCACTAGCCCCTCTGTCACCAGACACCTGGAGGTAAACACTCACCTGTCCATCACTAGCCCCTCTGTCATCAGACACCTGGAGGTAAACACTCACCTGTCCATCACTAGCCCCTCTCACCAGACACCTGGAGGTAAACACTCACCTGTCCATCACTAGCCCCTCTGTCATCAGACACCTGGAGGTAAACACTCACCTGTCCATCACTAGCCCCTCTCACCAGACACCTGGAGGTAAACACTCACCTGTCCATCACTAGCCCCTCTGTCATCAGACACCTGGAGGTAAACCCTCACCTGTCCATCACTAGCCCCTCTGTCACCAGACACCTGGAGGTAAACACTCACCTGTCCATCACTAGCCCCTCTGTCACCAGACACCTGGAGGTAAACCCTCACCTGTCCATCACTAGCCCCTCTCACCAGACACCTGGAGGTAAACACTCACCTGTCCATCACTAGCCCCTCTGTCACCAGACACCTGGAGGTAAACACTCACCTGTCCATCACTAGCCCCTCTGTCACCAGACACCTGGAGGTAAACACTCACCTGTCCATCACTAGCCCCTCTCACCAGACACCTGGAGGTAAACACTCACCTGTCCATCACTAGCCCCTCTGTCATCAGACACCTGGAGGTAAACACTCACCTGTCCATCACTAGCCCCTCTGTCATCAGACACCTGGAGGTAAACCCTCACAGAGCGAACAGGTGCAGGCAGGGCCCATAGTGATAGCCCTATAGTTTAAATCTACTACCCACACATGAACATATGGAAATGGGTTACTATTTAAAAAAATAAATGTATTTATAAATGTATTTAGGAACCTATCCATGTGATTTTTAGTGGGGGTCGACCTCAAACCCTCTAGGGGGTCCAGGGGCATGCCCCCCCGGTAAGATTTTATTTTGTATGTTGGAGTTAAATGCATCAATCTGGTGCATTTTGAGGGGAACATATAGAGACTAGATCTATGGAAACACCTATATTAAACAGAACTGTATGCATTTCAATAATCATAAAATCATGGCCATAACCAATAACATACCATCCATCAACAACAACAACAACAACATACCATTTCAATATGAAGAAAACACTGAAACTTGTTTATTCATTTATTTTTGGTTCATTTATAGTTGTGAGTGTGTCTGTGCTCCTGAACCAGCCTCTCCTGTCTCCCTCCCCCTCTCCCTCCTCTCCTCTCCCTCCTCTCCCCCTCTCCTGTCTCCCTCCTCTCCCCCCTCTCCTGTCTCCCTCCTCTCCCCCTCTCCTGTCTCCCTCCTCTCCTCCTCTCCTCCTCTCCTCTCCCTCCTCTCCCTCCTCTCCCCCTCTCCTCCTCTCCTCCTCTCCCTCCTCTCCCCCTCTCCTGTCTCCCTCCTCTCCCCCTCTCCCTCCCCCCCCCTCCTCTCCCTCCTCTCCCCCCTGCTCCTCTTTGAGGCAGCAGCAAAGACTAGTTTTCTCTCAACAAGTTTTAAAAGTGTATCTTACCTTTTTTCACCTTAATATGTGTTTACATAAACGGTGACCACACCGTTTGAGACCCACTGAGAGCTTAGACTGAGTTAACTTTCTAAACACTCAGAGAGTCCTTCACCTCACCTGAGCTGAGCTGATCCCGAGCTGGAATGACACACAGAGACCAATCAAGGGCTCTGATTTATGATCTGTATGACAGTGGCCATGTCGGCAGGCCACATCGTGTGGACAGCCAGTCCCCCTGTGAGGCAGGCCACATCGTGTGGACAGCCAGTCCCCCTGTGAGGCAGGCCATATCATGTAGACAGCCAGTCCCCCTGTGTGAGGCAGACCACATCATGTGGACAGCCAGTCCCCCTGTGTGAGGCAGGCCACATCATGTGGACAGCCAGTCCCCCTGTGTGAGGCAGGCCACATCATGTGGACAGCCAGTCCCCCTGTGTGAGGCAGACCACATCATGTGGACAGCCAGTCCCCCTGTGTGAGGCAGGCCACATCATGTAGACAGCCAGTCCCCCTGTGTGAGGCAGGCCACATCATGTGGACAGCCAGTCCCCCTGTGTGAGGCAGGCCACATCATGTGGACAGCCAGTCCCCCTGTGAGGCAGGCCACATCATGTGGACAGCCAGTCCCCCTGTGAGGCAGGCCACATCATGTGGACAGCCAGTCCCCCTGTGAGGCAGGCCACATCATGTGGACAGCCAGTCCCCCTGTGTGAGGCAGGCCACATCATGTGGACAGCCAGTCCCCCTGTGAGGCAGGCCACATCATGTGGACAGCCAGTCCCCCTGTGTGAGGCAGGCCACATCATGTGGACAGCCAGTCCCCCTGTGTGAGGCAGGCCACATCATGTGGACAGCCAGTCCCCCTGTGTGAGGCAGGCCACATCATGTGGACAGCCAGTCCCCCTGTGTGAGGCAGGCCACATCATGTGGACAGCCAGTCCCCCTGTGTGAGGCAGGCCACATCATGTGGACAGCCAGTCCCCCTGTGTGAGGCAGGCCACATCATGTGGACAGCCAGTCCCCCTGTGTGAGGCAGGACCACATCATGTGGACAGCCAGTCCCCCTGTGTGAGGCAGGCCACATCATGTGGACAGCCAGTCCCCCTGTGTGAGGCAGACCACATCATGTGGACAGCCAGTCCCCCTGTGTGAGGCAGGCCACATCATGTGGACAGCCAGTCCCCCTGTGTGAGGCAGGCCACTTAACAGGCCACAAGGAGGCGAGATCTGTGCAAGGGAGCGAGGGATCATTGTCCACAAGTTAATCGATCGCAGATGGGATCGTGGTTACGGACGAATAAAAAAAAAATTATATAAAAAAAAATTATATAAAAAAAAAAATAATAAATGGGTCGCGAAATATACTTGGGCGGCCGTTAATATACCTGGGCGGCCCGCCCAAGTATAGTCTATGTGTGGGAAACCCTGGTGTGTCGTGCAGCTCCAGTGAAACAGTGTGTGTGTGTCGTGCAGCTCCAGTGAAACAGTGTGTGTGTGTCGTGCAGCTCCAGTGAAACAGTGTGTGTGTGTCGTGCAGCTCCAGTGAAACAGTGTGTGTGTGTGTGTTGCAGAACCGCCTGTGGCAGCGCGACCACCGAGACTTCAGGGCGCTGCAGCCGGACGCTGGCTGTTACAACGAGGTGAGAACTGACTCAGCATTAACCCTGTGATCTCAGCTGCTCTCTGATTGGCTCGTCCACTCTTTTAGCTTTTCTCTGATTTTTTGTTTTTTCTCAGGAATTTTAGATTTGTTTCCGTTTTTTTGCCTTTTTCTCTCAAATCGTTGCTTTTTTATCCGAATGTTTGCTTTTTCTCAGAATTTCAGCTTTTTTTTCTTAGCTCTGAATTTTGTCATGATTCTGAGATTTTCCAAAAACCTGAATGTCTAACCGGAGCGGTCAGCTGTTCTCGCCCTCGCGCATCTCTGCCCTTTACTCTCCTGGTTATAAACACAAGTCCTCTGACCTTTGAACCCTGGGAGCAAGCATGAGCTCAGTCCTCCGCACTGCAGACATTACTCTCAGAGTCAGCCGCCCTTTATTGGTCTGTTGCAGCAGACAGAGCCACAGACAGGTGAATACAGCACATCCTGTAGCAGCCAGGTGTATACAGCACATCCTGTAGCAGCCAGGTGAATACAGCACATCCTGTAGCAGACAGGTGAATACAGCACATCCTGTAGCAGCCAGGTGTATACAGCACATCCTGTAGCAGCCAGGTGAATACAGCACATCCTGTAGCAGCCAGGTGTATACAGCACATCCTGTAGCAGCCAGGTGAATACAGCACATCCTGTAGCAGACAGGTGAATACAGCACATCCTGTAGCAGCCAGGTGAATACAGCACATCCTGTAGCAGCCAGGTGAATACAGCACATCCTGTAGCAGCCAGGTGTATACAGCACATCCTGTAGCAGCCAGGATGATGATGATGATGATGATGATGATGATGATGATGATGATGATGATGGTGGTGGTGGTGGTGGTGATGATGATGATGATGATGATGATGATCCCTCATGGAGACTGGTCTGATGAGCTGTAGGATGCTCTGCAGGATGCTCTGCAGGATGCTCTCCAGGATGCTCTGCAGGATGCTAGGGGTCGGGGTTACAGCAGTCTGAGCTCACTGAGGGAGGATGCTCTGCATGTTATTTTAATGTGTGTGTGTGTGTGTGTGTGTGTGTGTGT
>NW_027263459.1:12500-30441 GCF_902827115.2 Pseudochaenichthys georgianus
GTGTTCTGGAGCTTCTGACCCGTCCCCTGGTGTTCTGTAGCTTCTGACCCGTCCCCTGGTGTTCTGTAGCTTCTGACCCGTCCCCTGGTGTTCTGTAGCTTCTGACCCCTCCCCTGGTGTTCTGAAGCTTCTGACCCGTCCCCTGGTGTTCTGAAGCTTCTGACCCGTCCCCTTGTGTTCTGTAGCTTCTGACCCGTCCCCTTGTGTTCTGTAGCTTCTGACCCGTCCCCTGGTGTTCTGTAGCTTCTGACCCGTCCCCTGGTGTTCTGTAGCTTCTGACCCGTCCCCTGGTGTTCTGTAGCTTCTGACCCGTCCCCTTGTGTTCTGTAGCTTCTGACCCGTCCCCTTGTGTTCTGTAGCTTCTGACCCGTCCCCTGGTGTTCTGTAGCTTCTGACCCGTCCCCTGGTGTTCTGTAGCTTCTGACCCGTCCCCTGGTGTTCTGTAGCTTCTGACCCGTCCCCTTGTGTTCTGTAGCTTCTGACCCGTCCCCTGGTGTTCTGTAGCTTCTGACCCGTCCCCTGGTGTTCTGAGCTTCTGACCCGTCCCCTGGTGTTCTGCAGCTTCTGACCCGTCCCCTTGTGTTCTGTAGCTTCTGACCCGTCCCCTGGTGTTCTGTAGCTTCTGACCCGTCCCCTTGTGTTCTGTAGCTTCTGACCCGTCCCCTTGTGTGCTGTAGCTTCTGACCCGTCCCCTTGTGTTCTGTAGCTTCTGACCCGTCCCCTTGTGTGCTGTAGCTTCTGACCCGTCCCCTTGTGTTCTGTAGCTTCTGACCCGTCCCCTTGTGTGCTGTAGCTTCTGACCCGTCCCCTTGTGTTCTGTAGCTTCTGACCCGTCCCCTTGTGTGCTGTAGCTTCTGACCCGTCCCGTTGTGTTCTGTAGCTTCTGACCCGTCCCCTGGTGTTCTGTAGCTTCTGACCCGTCCCCTGGTGTTCTGTAGGTTCTGACCCGTCCCCTTGTGTTCTAGAGCTTGGCAGTTGCGGACCCCAGCAATGACAAACAGATGAGAATGCTGCGTGGGGTCTGGGGGCCGTGCTGGGGGGACGTTGGGGGGCTCGCTGCTCCGCCCTGTGAGGCTCGAGGAGCAGACACTGTGAGCTGGATTACTGGTGTGGTTTCCTGGTTGCTGCGTGGGGTCAGCGAGACACACACACACACACACACACACACACACACACACACACACACCCGCAGCCTGGCACCAGTGAACCAGCTCACAGTGTCCGCTCCTCAAGCCTCACAGGGCGGAGCAGCGAGCCCCCCAACGTCCCCCCAGCACGGCCCCCAGACCCCGCGCAGCATTCTCATCTGTTTGTCATCGCTGGGGTCATTTCCTGGTTGCTAACTAACGCCATGGTAACACATGATCACTGATGTTCCGCTGTAACGGGGGTGGACTCATCAGAACAGAGTGGGCGAGCTGACCAATCAGATTATAAAAATACTAAAGTCAATAAATAAATGTAAAAAGTAGATATTCTGTGTGTGTGTGTGTGTAGGTCACGGTGCAGATGTGAAGTGCGTGGACTGGCACCCCTCCAAAGGCCTGGTGGTCTCCGGCAGCAAAGACAGCCAGCAGCCGATCAAATTCTGGGACCCGAAGACCGGGCAGAGCCTGGCCACGCTGTGAGTGTTGTTGTTGTTGTTGTTGTTACATTAGATAAACAGAGCATACTCTGTGAGGCTCTGTTATTATAATGATTACTCCTCAGTGTCGGTTTGCATATCGTTTACTTTTCTACGATACCGATACTCAACCGATACCGCTGACCGATACTCAACCGATACCGCTGAACGATACTCAGCCGATACCGCTGAACGATACTCAACCGATACCGCTGAACGATACTCAACCGATACCGCTGATCGATGCCGCTGACCGATACTGCCGAATGATACTCAACCGATACCGCTGAACGATGCCGCTGACCGATACTCAACCGATACCGCTGAACGATACTCAGCCGATACCGCCGAACGATACTCAACCGATACCGCTGAACGATACTCAACCGATACCGCTGATCGATGCCGCTGACCGATACTCAACCGATACCGCTGAACGATACTCAGCCGATACCGCCGAACGATACTCAACCGATACCGCTGAACGATACTCAACCGATACCGCTGAACGATACTCAACCGATACCGCTGATCGATGCCGCTGACCGATACTGCCGAATGATACTCAACCGATACCGCTGAACGATGCCGCTGACCGATACTCAACCGATACCGCTGAACGATACTCAGCCGATACCGCCGAACGATACTCAACCGATACCGCTGAACGATGCCTCTGACCGATATCGCCGAATGATACTCAACCGATACCGCTGAACGATGCCGCTGACCGATACCGCTGAACGATGCCGCTGACCGATACCGCCGAACGCTACTCAACCAATACATATCGTGATACTTTCATGTTGCATAGGGGAACAATGGAATCATCCTGCAATTGCTCCCATGAAGCACTTTATGATGTCGCTAACATGTCAAATGAATATTAAATACAATTGTGGGACTTGGACCTTTTAGTACGGAACAAACAATGAAAAACACCTCATCTATGAAGATTCTGCAGTATCATTTATATCAACCATCAGGCGGGAGGAGCACAGCTTCCAGAGGTGGGAGTAAGTCATACATGTGCACGTCCCAAGTCACTGTGGTGAGAGTCAAGCAAGCCAGTGGATCTATGGTGGGGGTCAGCACAGAGGTTTCCTCCCACTTAGGTTTCAAATCATTGCGTTAATTACTTATTGTAAAGCATTTGAACATTCTTTTGTGTCACATGTTCATTATTAAGTTGATGTATAACTGCATAGTATCTTAATTATTTAAATTATAAGGTGACTAAAAATGGCAACCGTCTTTTCAGTTTTGGCAACCAAAAGCTGATGCCTGGTTGCCTGGCAACCACTTTTAAAAGTTAGTGTTGAGCCCTGCAAGGTTTGACATAATGAAGTGTGCTACTTTTAAAGCAAGCAACGATGTTTTCAAATCTGTAATAAAAAATGTCCGCAAAAACGCTATCGAAGCGGTTCCTGCCGTTGCTACGTGGTTCAAACGGTAGCAACGGACTATTTTTCTTAGCAGATGCACGTCATTTTAAATCAATATTAGCTTACTCTTTTCTTAATTTATAAAAGCATTTCAATTAATATTGGGAGTCATGTCGTTACTTTGTTGAGAATGTGGCCGTGTGATAATCATTACAGATCAAGGTCCCTCCGCTTTGCGTCGGCTCCTGATCTGCCTGTCGGGTGCTCTTCCCCAGATTGACCGCCACGCTGCACATGATCCCTTACTACGTTCTGAAAGGGCTCTGAAGTGATAACAGGAGGACAACTCAAATATGTGCCATCAACATGTGAAGCCTCCTGCCCTGGCTCGCCTTCAGCCCTGGCTCGCCTTCAGCCCTGGCTCGCCTTCAGCCCTGGCTCGCCTTCTGCCCTGGCTCGCCTTCAGCCCTGGCTCGCCTTCAGCCCTGGCTCGCCTTCAGCCCTGGCTCGCCTTCAGCCCTGGCTCGCCTCCTGCCCTGGCTCGCCTTCAGCCCTGGCTCGCCTTCAGCCCTGGCTCGCCTTCAGCCCTGGCTCGCCTCCTGCCCTGGCTCGCCTCCTGCCCTGGCTCGCCTCCTGCCCTGGCTCGCCTTCAGCCCTGGCTCGCCTCCTGCCCTGGCTCGCCTTCAGCCCTGGCTCGCCTCCTGCCCTGGCTCGCCTTCAGCAGGGTCACAGCATGTCTCCTGTCTACGGTGCTCCCATGTGACTCCGTCTCATTGTTTTCCTGTGTGTGTGTGTGTGTGTGTGTGTGTGTGTGTGTGTGTGTGTGTGTGTGTGTGTGTGTGTGTGTGTGTGTGTGTGTGTGTGTGTGTGTGTGTGTGTGTGTGTGTGTGTGTGTGTGTGTGTGTGTGTGTGTGTGTGTGTGTGTGTGTGTGTGTGTGTGTGTGTGTGTGTGTGTGTGTGTGTGTGTGTGTGTGTGTGTGTGATTTCTTTCATTTGGGAAAACCCACATATGTAAGTAATAGGGGGAATAATCGGGCAGTTCGGTGTGTGTGTGTGTCGCGGCCTGCGGTCGCTCTTTAGCCGTTCTAATGAAAGTAAACACAGGGAAGGCGTGCGTACCTCTTTGCGCGCTGGTGCTGCTCTTCTCACACGTCCCGCTGCCTCCTGGTGCTGCAGAGATTTCATGAAGTGAATGAGAGTCCGAGTTCAAAATATATCCAAAATAATGTATGCACTGCCATTTCCCAACATAAACATTACAGTGTGCAATGAGACGGCTGTCTCCTGCGCTCCACTTCCTACTCGGCGCTCCGCTAGCTTTCTCGTGGGAACGAGAAACAGCATCTTATTTCTGTCATTGCCCTTCAGGGGCTCCGTGCGATACAAATGCAAACTTTAAAAAGTCCTTTCGAGTCATCTATCTCAAGTCAAGTCAAGTCTTTTATCAATGTTAGTCAAGCAAGTCTCAAAATATGCGTGTCAAGTCATGTGACTCGAGTCCCCACCTCTGACATTTCACAGCGTAGCATATCACCTGCTGAACTCTCGCTCGGCACGCTGCTTCCCTGCACAAAGGTACTATTGCCATACGAGACGGCATTGGTTGGAGGTTGGATGTGTTGCCACCTGTTCCATAAATACACTTCTGGCAGTGGTTACAGACCCCACCATCAGACTGGCAGTGGTTACAGACCTACCATCAGACTGGCAGTGGTTACAGACCCCACCATCAGACTGGCAGCGGTTACAGACCTACCATCAGACTGGCAGTGGTTACAGACCCCACCATCAGACTGGCAGCGGTTAGAGACCCCACCATCAGACTGGTAGTGGTTACAGACCCCACCATCAGACTGGCAGCGGTTACAGACCTACCATCAGACTGGCAGTGGTTACAGACCCCACCATCAGACTGGCAGCGGTTAGAGACCCCACCATCAGACTGGTAGTGGTTACAGACCCCACCATCAGACTGGCAGTGGTTACAGACCCCACCATCAGACTGGCAGCGGTTACAGACCCCACCATCAGACTGGCAGTGGTTACAGACCCCACCATCAGACTGGCAGTGGTTACAGACCCCACCATCAGACTGGCAGTGGTTACAGACCCCACCATCAGACTGGCAGTGGTTACAGACCCCACCATCAGACTGGCAGTGGTTACAGACCCCACCATCAGACTGGCAGTGGTTACAGACCCCACCATCAGACTGGCAGTGGTTACAGACCTACCATCAGACTGGCAGTGGTTACAGACCCCACCATCAGACTGGCAGTGGTTACAGACCCCACCATCAGACTGGCAGTGGTTACAGACCCCACCATCAGACTGGCAGTGGTTACAGACCTACCATCAGACTGGCAGTGGTTACAGACCTACCATCAGACTGGCAGCGGTTACAGACCCCACCATCAGACTGGCAGTGGTTAGAGACCCCACCATCAGACTGGCAGGGGTTACAGACCCCACCATCAGACTGGCAGTGGTTACAGACCCCACCATCAGACTGGCAGTGGTTACAGACCTACCATCAGACTGGCAGCGGTTACAGACCCCACCATCAGACTGGCAGTGGTTAGAGACCCCACCATCAGACTGGCAGTGGTTACAGACCCCACCATCAGACTGGCAGTGGTTACAGACCCCACCATCAGACTGGCAGTGGTTAGAGACCTACCATCAGACTGGCAGTGGTTAGAGACCCCACCATCAGACTGGCAGTGGTTACAGACCCCACCATCAGACTGGCAGCGGTTAGAGACCCCACCATCAGACTGGCAGTGGTTAGAGACCCCACCATCAGACTGGTAGTGGTTACAGACCTACCATCAGACTGGCAGTGGTTACAGACCCCACCATCAGACTGGCAGTGGTTACAGACCCCACCATCAGACTGGCAGCGGTTACAGACCCCACCATCAGACTGGCAGTGGTTACAGACCTACCATCAGACTGGCAGTGGTTACAGACCCCACCATCAGACTGGCAGTGGTTACATACCCCACCATCAGACTGGCAGTGGTTACAGACCCCACCATCAGACTGGCAGTGGTTACAGACCTACCATCAGACTGGCAGTGGTTACAGACCTACCATCAGACTGGCAGTGGTTACAGACCCCACCATCAGACTGGCAGTGGTTAGAGACCCCACCATCAGACTGGCAGTGGTTACAGACCCCACCATCAGACTGGCAGCGGTTACAGACCCCACCATCATACTGGCAGTGGTTAGAGACCCCACCATCAGACTGGCAGCGGTTACAGACCTACCATCAGACTGGCAGTGGTTAGAGACCCCACCATCAGACTGGCAGTGGTTACAGACCCCACCATCATACTGGCAGTGGTTAGAGACCCCACCATCAGACTGGCAGTGGTTAGAGACCCCACCATCATACTGGCAGCGGTTAGAGACCCCACCATCAGACTGGCAGCGGTTACAGACCCCACCATCAGACTGGCAGTGGTTACAGACCCCACCATCATACTGGCAGTGGTTACAGACCCCACCATCAGACTGGCAGTGGTTACAGACCCCACCATCAGACTGGCAGTGGTTACAGACCCCACCATCATACTGGCAGTGGTTACAGACCCCACCATCAGACTGGCAGTGGTTACAGACCCCACCATCAGACTGGCAGTGGTTACAGACCCCACCATCAGACTGGCAGTGGTTAGAGACCCCACCATCAGACTGGCAGTGGTTACAGACCCCACCATCAGACTGGCAGCGGTTACAGACCCCACCATCAGACTGGCAGTGGTTACAGACCCCACCATCATACTGGCAGCGGTTACAGACCCCACCATCATACTGGCAGTGGTTACAGACCCCACCATCAGACTGGCAGTGGTTACAGACCCCACCATCAGACTGGCAGTGGTTACAGACCCCACCATCAGACTGGCAGCGGTTACAGACCCCACCATCAGACTGGCAGCGGTTACAGACCCCACCATCATACTGGCAGCGGTTACAGACCCCACCATCATACTGGCAGTGGTTACAGACCCCACCATCAGACTGGCAGTGGTTACAGACCCCACCATCAGACTGGCAGTGGTTACAGACCCCACCATCAGACTGGCAGTGGTTACAGACCCCACCATCATACTGGCAGTGGTTACAGACCCCACCATCAGACTGGCAGTGGTTACAGACCCCACCATCAGACTGGCAGTGGTTACAGACCTACCATCAGACTGGCAGTGGTTACAGACCCCACCATCAGACTGGCAGTGGTTACAGACCCCACCATCAGACTGGCAGTGGTTACAGACCCCACCATCAGACTGGCAGTGGTTACAGACCCCACCATCATACTGGCAGTGGTTACAGACCCCACCATCAGACTGGCAGTGGTTACAGACCCCACCATCAGACTGGCAGTGGTTACAGACCTACCATCAGACTGGCAGTGGTTACAGACCCCACCATCAGACTGGCAGTGGTTAGAGACCCCACCATCAGACTGGCAGTGGTTACAGACCCCACCATCATACTGGCAGTGGTTACAGACCCCACCATCAGACTGGCAGTGGTTACAGACCCCACCATCAGACTGGCAGTGGTTACAGACCCCACCATCAGACTGGCAGCGGTTACAGACCCCACCATCAGACTGGCAGTGGTTACAGACCCCACCATCATACTGGCAGCGGTTACAGACCCCACCATCATACTGGCAGTGGTTACAGACCCCACCATCAGACTGGCAGTGGTTACAGACCCCACCATCAGACTGGCAGTGGTTACAGACCCCACCATCATACTGGCAGTGGTTACAGACCCCACCATCAGACTGGCAGTGGTTACAGACCCCACCATCAGACTGGCAGTGGTTACAGACCTACCATCAGACTGGCAGTGGTTACAGACCCCACCATCAGACTGGCAGTGGTTACAGACCCCACCATCAGACTGGCAGTGGTTAGAGACCCCACCATCAGACTGGCAGTGGTTACAGACCCCACCATCATACTGGCAGCGGTTAGAGACCCCACCATCAGACTGGCAGCGGTTACAGACCCCACCATCATACTGGCAGTGGTTACAGACCCCACCATCAGACTGGCAGTGGTTACAGACCCCACCATCAGACTGGCAGCGGTTAGAGACCCCACCATCAGACTGGCAGCGGTTAGAGACCCCACCATCAGACTGGCAGTGGTTAGAGACCCCACCATCAGACTGGCAGTGGTTACAGACCCCACCATCAGACTGGCAGGGGTTAGAGACCCCACCAAAAGACTGGCAGGGGTTAGAGACCCCACCATCAGACTGGCAGTGGTTAGAGACCCCACCATCAGACTGGCAGTGGTTACAGACCCCACCATCAGACTGGCAGTGGTTACAGACCCCACCATCAGACTGGCAGTGGTTAGAGACCCCACCATCAGACTGGCAGTGGTTAGAGACCCCACCATCAGACTGGCAGTGGTTAGAGACCCCACCATCAGACTGGCAGTGATTAGAGACCCAACCATCAGACTGGCAGGGGTTAGAGACCCCACCAAAAGACTGGCAGGGGTTAGAGACCCCACCATCAGACTGGCAGTGGTTAGAGACCCCACCATCAGACTGGCAGTGGTTACAGACCCCACCATCAGACTGGCAGTGGTTACAGACCCCACCATCAGACTGGCAGTGGTTACAGACCCCACCATTCATATGCAGCCACACTTTAGATGTTCTAAAGTGAATCGTTTGTGGAGTTTCACGGTGAAATTGACATCGTAATGTTGACGGTTTGGGTGCGAGTTTAAGGATATTACGCCTCACTTTTATAAAAAAATAATCGAAAACCGGATCTGATTTCGGTACGGTATACCGTATACAGTAACCGGGTACCGGAATGCACCCCTACCTCAGTGTAGTGTTGATATAATGCCTGTGACCTCCTGATGACCCCCTGCTGACCTCCTTCTGCTCTCAGCCACGCCCACAAGAACACGGTGATGGAGGTGAAGTGGAACCTGAACGGGAACTGGCTGCTGACGGCCTCCAGAGACCACCTGTGCAAACTGTTCGACATCCGCAACCTGAAGGAGGAGCTGCAGGTGTTCAGGGGCCACAAGAAGGAGGCCACAGGTAACTCTCTATACTCTATATACCTGAGGGAGGGGCTGCAGGTGTTCAGGGGCATGTATACCCAGCAGTCTCTCTCTCTCTGCAGCCGTGGTACAGACACATGTGTATATAGTGATATGTGATAGTATACCCAGCAGTCTCTCTCTCTCTGCAGCCGTGGCCTGGCACCCGGTCCACGAGGGTCTGTTCGCCAGCGGAGGCTCTGACGGCTCTCTGCTCTTCTGGAACGCCGGGTAACCAGAGGACCCTGAACGCACCGTCACTCATATATTAATACTTCATTAATTTCTTTAATCATACCCTGTGTGTGTGTGTGTGTGTGTGTGTGTGTGTGTGTGTGTGTGTGTGTGTGTGTGTGTGTGTGTGTGTGTGTGTGTGCAGGGTGGAGAAGGAGGTGGGGGGGATGGAGATGGCTCACGAGGGGATGATCTGGAGTCTGGCCTGGCATCCTCTGGGTCACATCCTGTGTTCTGGATCCAACGACCACACCAGGTACACTGACACACACACACACTCACACACTCACAGAGACACACACGCTCACAGAGACACACACGCTCACAGAGACACACACAGAGACACACACGCTCACAGAGACACACACGCTCACAGAGACACACACGCTCACAGAGACACACACGCTCACAGAGACACACACGCTCACAGAGACACACACGCTCACAGAGACACACACGCTCACAGAGACACACACGCTCACAGAGACACACACGCGCTCACAGAGACACACACACGCTCACAGAGACACACACGCTCACAGAGACACACACACGCTCACAGAGACACACACGCTCACAGAGACACACACGCTCACAGAGACACACACAGAATCAGGTTTATTACCAGGTAGGTTTACACGTACGAGGAATTTGACACAAACACACAGATACTCACACACTAACACGCGTCCTGTGTGTTTCCTGACGTGTGCATGTGTGTGTGTGTGTTGTGGTGGTTCCTGATGCGTGTGTGCGTGTGTGTGTGTGTGTGTGTGTGTGTGTGTGTGTGTGTGTGTGTGGTGTGTGTGTGTGTGTGTGTGTGTGTGTGTGTGTGTGTGTGTGTGTGTGTGTGTGTGTGTGTGTGTGTGTGTGTGTGTGTGTGTGTGTGTGTGTGTGTGTGTGTGTGTGTGTGTGTGTGTGTGTGTGTGTGTGTGTGTGTGTGTGTGTGTGTGTGTGTGTGTGTGTGTGTGTGTGTGTGTGTGTGTGTGTGTGTGTGTGTGTGTGTGTGTGTGTGTGTGTGTGTTGCAGTAAGTTCTGGACCAGGAACCGACCCGGGGATAAGATGCGGGACCGCTACAACCTGAACCTGCTGCCCGGCATGTCAGAGGACGGCATGGAGTACGGTGAGCCGCAGGGACAAAAAGATACTCTGTGTGACACTGATCTGTGACATCATCACATCATCTGTGACATCATCACATCATCTGTGACATCATCTGTGACATCACATCATCTGTGACAGCTCAGAGGGATCAGGTTTCATACACGGCTGCTTTCAGTTTCTTTAAATACATTTAATATGCAATCAAAATGGAGGTGAATCAAAATGGAGGTGAATCAAAATGGAGGTGAATCAAAATGGAGGTCCAGCAACAGAAGGGATTTATAGACTCGTTTATTATTATTCTTTAGTTCAAGTCGGACTCTGAGCTGCTGGTGCTCTGGAGACCTCTGAGCAAAGGTTGTTGCAACGCTGCATGATACAAACTATTGTTTAAATTCAATATATTTTAGTATCCCTGACGAATATTATTATTACCCTGTTGTGGGATTTGTGTTTTCATGACGGATTATTATGATTGAAACAGCTGTAGCTCCTCCGGGTCCATCCTGGAAGCTCAGGGACAAAGACCCTCCCTCTTTTTGATCCAGTTCCATCAAAACCTGTCTGAAAATGAGCTGATCAGATTTTGGCCACTTGATGATGTCATAACGATGTGTTGTAACCATTAGCCAATCAGCAACAAGGTACCCCCCCCCCCCCCTCTCCTCTAGAGCTCCATTGAGCTCTTTGTAACCACATGTCTCTCAGAGGGGCGTGGGGGGGGGCTCCTTGCTTTCATCTGAAGTCACAGACAGAGAATCAGCACTTTGGAAACAGGGCTGAAACAGAGGGGATTATGGGTAATGCTGCAATGATCTGTTTCAGCCAATCAGAGACAGGCTCTGCATATATCTGAGACCTGTGATATAGTGATGAAGAGGAGGATGATGATGGGGACCTGTGATATAGTGATGAAGAGGAGGATAGGGACCTGTGATATAGTGATGAAGAGGAGGATGATAGGGACCTGTGATATAATGATGAAGAGGAGGATGATGATGGGGACCTGTGATATAGTGATGAAGAGGAGGATGATGATGGGGACCTGTGATATAGTGATGAAGAGGAGGATGATGATGGGGACCTGTGATATAGTGATGAAGAGGAGGATGATGATGGGGACCTGTGATATAGTGATGAAGAGGAGGATGATGATGGGGACCTGTGATATAGTGATGAAGAGGAGGATGATTATAGGGGACCTGTGATATAGTGATGAAGAGGATGATAGGGACCTGTGATATAGTGATGAAGAGGAGGATGATGATGGGGACCTGTGATATAGTGATGAAGAGGAGGATGATGATGGGGACCTGTGATATAGTGATGAAGAGGAGGATGATGATGGGGACCTGTGATATAGTGATGAAGAGGAGGATGATGATGGGGACCTGTGATATAGTGATGAAGAGGAGGATGATGATGGGGACCTGTGATATAGTGATGAAGAGGAGGATGATTATAGGGGACCTGTGATATAGTGATGAAGAGGATGATAGGGGACCTGTGATATAGTGATGAAGAGGAGGATGATGATGGGGACCTGTGATATAGTGATGAAGAGGAGGATGATGATGGGGACCTGTGAGATACTGATGAAGAGGAGGATGATGATGGGGACCTGTGAGATACTGATGAAGAGGAGGATGATGATGGGGACCTGTGAGATACTGATGAAGAGGAGGATGATGATGGGGACCTGTGATATACTGATGAAGAGGAGGATGATGATGGGGACCTGTGATATACTGATGAAGAGGAGGATGATTATAGGGGACCTGTGATATAGTGATGAAGAGGATGATAGGGACCTGTGATATAGTGATGAAGAGGAGGATGATGATGGGGACCTGTGATATAGTGATGAAGAGGAGGATAGGGACCTGTGATATAGTGATGATGATGATGATGATGATGATGATGATGATGATGATGATGATGATGATGATGGGGACCTGTAATGATGAAGATGGATGTGTGTGTTTCAGACGACGTGGATATGAACAGCGTGGCCTCCATCCCCGGCATGGGGATCCCCGACCAGCTGAAGGCCGCCATGGAGCAGGAGCAGAGCAGTAAGAGACCTCCCCACACAGACCCTCCCCACACAGACCCTCCCCACAGAGACCCTCCCACACAGACCCTCCCCACACAGACCCTCCCCACAGAGACCCTCCCCACAGAGACCCTCCCCACAGAGACCCTCCCCACAGAGACCCTCCCCACACAGACCCTCCCCCACACAGACCCTCCCCACACAGACCCTCCCCACACAGACCCTCCTCACAGACCCTCCCCACCACAGACCCCTCCTCACACAGACCCTCCCCTCACAGACCCCCCCCACACAGACCCTCCTCACACAGACCCTCCCCTCACAGACCCTCCCCACACAGACCCTCCTCACACAGACCCTCCCCTCACAGACCCTCCCACACAGACCCTCCTCACACAGACCCTCCTCACACAGACCCTCCCCACACAGACCCTCCCCACACAGACCCTCCCCTCACAGACCCTCCCCACACAGACCCTCCCCTCACAGACCCTCCCCACACAGACCCTCCCCTCACAGACCCTCCCCACACAGACCCTCCCCTCACAGACCCTCCCCACAGAGACCCTCCCCTCAGAGACCCTCCCCTCACAGACCCTCCCCACACAGACCCTCCCCTCACAGACCCTCCCCTCACAGACCCCCCACACAGACCCCCCCCACACAGACCCTCCCTCAGAGACCCTCCCCACACAGACCCTCCCCACAGAGACCCTCCCCTCACAGACCCTCCCCACACAGACCCTCCCCTCACAGACCCCCCCACAGAGACCCCCCCTCAGAGACCCTCCCCTCACAGACCCTCCCCACACAGACCCTCCCCTCACAGACCCTCCCCTCAGAGACCCTCCCCTCACAGACCCCCCCACACAGACCCCCCCCCCACACAGACCCTCCCCTCAGAGACCCTCCCCACACAGACCCTCCCCACAGAGACCCTCCCCTCACAGACCCTCCCCACACAGACCCTCCCCTCACAGACCCTCCCCACACAGACCCTCCCTCACAGACCCTCCCCACAGAGACCCCCCCCACACAGACCCCCCCCTCACAGACCCTCCCCACAGAGACCCTCCCCTCACAGACCCTCCCCACACAGACCCTCCCCACACAGACCCTCCCCACACAGACCCCTCCCCTCACAGACCCTCCCCACACAGACCCTCCCCACACAGACCCTCCCCACACAGACCCTCCTCACACAGACCCTCCCCACACAGACCCTCCCCTCACAGACCCTCCCCACACAGACCCTCCTCACAGACCCTCCCCACACAGACCCTCTCCACACAGACCCTCCCCACACAGACCCTCCCCACACAGACCCTCCTCACACAGACCCTCCCCACACAGACCCTCCCCTCACAGACCCTCCCCACACAGACCCCTCCTCACAGACCCTCCCCACACAGACCCTCCCCACACAGACCCTCTCCACACAGACCCTCCCCACAGAGACCCTCCCCACACAGACCCTCTCCACACAGACCCTCCCCACACAGACACTCCTCACAGACCCTCCCCACACAGACCCTCCCCACAGACCCTCTCCACACAGACCCTCCCCACACAGACCCTCCCCACAGAGACCCTCCCCTCACAGACCCTCCCCTCACAGACCCTCCCCTCAGAGACCCTCTGTGTGGTGTAAATAATGTTTGTTTGGGCAGTTACAACTGCATGTAATGTTTTCTGCTTGTTTCCATCTGGAAGGCGTCTGCCTGCATCAGGTGGAAAGTGTCTTGACCAACAACGTGTTTCTTATAGCGATGCAGGCATGAAGCGAGCAAACACTAACAAGAACAAACAAGGGAAATGGAGAATGAAATTGAACAATATAATATTGTGGTGGTTCATCTTATAATTCAGTCTAGAGAACCAGACAGCATCTCAGACCTGCACACATCTAGATGTTCTATTGCAGGGGTGTCAAACTCAAGGCCCGGGGGCCACATTCGGCCCGCGACTTCATTTCATGTGGCCCCACAAGAGCTTGCAAAGAATAGAATATGTTTATTATACGGTTACATGCTGTAGAAGCAACGTTGCCCTTAAACTACATGTCCCACAATGCATCTCAAATATGACTTTTTTCTCCGAATTGCCTTTTTTTTCTTCAAAATATGCATTTTTTCATAGAATTCCTTTTTCTCAGGAATTAGATTTTTATTTCAAAATGTCACTTCTATTTCTTTTTTCTCCAGAATTTGGCTTTTCTTTTTAAATCATTTTGGGGACATACGCACCGAAAAAGACTTCTGCTTTCAGACGTAGTTAATTATGAAGTTATTACCCTATGCGATGATAATCCAATGCAGAGGCAATGATGTACATTATTTTATATATATAATATATTTATATATGTATTTTTATATAGTCTTAAAGTTACAACCGGCCCTTTGAGTGCAACCATAATGCTGATGTGGCCCGCGATGAAATTGAGTTCGACACCCCTGTTCTAGGGGGGAGGCCCCCAACCCTTCAGGGCAATCTCTATTGGGCTCAGGGCCATCTGTAGACCAGCTCGTATCTACAATCTATAGAGAAGCTAAACTGTGTGTGTGTGTGTGTGTGTGTGTGTGTGTGTGTGTGTGTGTGTGTGTGTGTGTGTGTGTGTGTGGTGTGTGTGTGTGTGTGTGTGTGTGTGTGTGTGTGTGTGTGTGTGTGTGTGTGTGTGTGTGTGTGTGTGGTGTGTGTGTGTGTGTGTGTGTGTGTGTGTGTGTGTACGGACGGAGTCTCCCCACAGGCGTCTGTTCCCATCATTTTACGATTGGCTTTAATCAATGTTTGAAAATGAATTCTTCATAAATGATAAATGAGAGGTAACATTTTGTTTATGGTATTATTTCCACATATTTCTCTCCATCCTTCCTTCCTGCCAACGGGGTCGCACGTTTTCTCGTCTCTCCCGTTGTCGTGCTTAGTGCGTACGCACGGGTCGGAGTGTGCGTGGAGGACCGCACGTTTCCCCATTAAGTTAGTTTTTTATAAATCACAGTGCGTAGAAACTGGCGTACGCCATCTTTTGAGAGGCACGCACCACCGTTTACAAACGAGACTCCCAGGACTCCAGGAATGACTTTGTGCAAACTCAAGTAAAAAAAGTCAAGAAAATATTGAATTTTTAGGGAAAAGTTTTAATTGTGAGATTTCCCTAAAAAACCTCAGTGATGTTTATTTTCATGGGAAAAAGATATTATTTTAAGATTTTAGAAAAAAATCAGATTTTATTTTGGTTGAGATTCTCGTACTGCTCCTCTTTTCACCCTCTGTCTGAAACCAGAGCCCAGTCTGCTCTGATTGGTCATTTGGCCGGCTCTGTTGTGATTGGTCAACCGCTTAGAGATGTCCCCGCCTCTAAGCCTATCACGTACAATGAGTTGGAGTGCTAGCCAATATCATGTCATCTTGCAATCTACTTATTTATATAAATACTTATCACCGCAATACACTCGTATTTAATGTCGTCTTAATGACATTATTTAATTTCACGTTCTGTTCTTGTTCACGTTCTGTTCAGGTTCTTGTTCACGTTCTGTTCTTGTTCACGTTCTGTTCACGTTCTGTTCTTGTTCACGTTCTGTTCTTGTTCACATTCTGTTCTTGTTCACGTTCTTGTTCACGTTCTGTTCTTGTTCACGTTCTGTTCACGTTCTGTTCCTGTTCACGTTCTGTTCTTGTTCACGTTCTGTTCACGTTCTGTTCTTGTTCACGTTCTGTTCTTGTTCACGTTCTTGTTCACGTTCTGTTCCTGTTCACGTTCTGTTCTTGTTCACGTTCTGTTCACGTTCTGTTCTTGTTCACGTTCTGTTTCTTGTTCACATTCTGTTCTTGTTCACGTTCTTGTTCACGTTCTGTTCTTGTTCACGTTCTGTTCTTGTTCACGTTCTTGTTCACGTTCTTGTTCACGTTCTGTTCACGTTCTGTTCTTGTTCACGTTCTGTTCTTGTTCACGTTCTGTTCTTGTTCACGTTCTTGTTCACGTTCCGTTCACGTTCTTGTTCACGTTCTGTTCTTGTTCACGTTCTGTTCACGTTCTGTTCTTGTTTACGTTCTGTTCATGTTCTTGTTCACGTTCTTGTTCACGTTCTTGTTCACGTTCTGTTCACGTTCAGTTCTTGTTCACGTTCTGTTCTTGTTCTGTTCACGTTCTGTTCTTGTTCACGTTATATTCACGTTCTGTTCTTGTTCACGTTCTGTTCTTGTTCACGTTCTGTTCTTGTTCACGTTATATTCACGTTCTGTTCTTGTTCACGTTCTGTTCTGTTCACGTTCTTTTCTTGTTCACGTTCTGTTCATGTTCTTGTTCACGTTCTTGTTCACGTTCTGTTCACGTTCAGTTCTTGTTCACGTTCTGTTCTTGTTCTGTTCACGTTCTGTTCTTGTTCACGTTATATTCACGTTCTGTTCTTGTTCACGTTCTGTTCACGTTCTTGTTCACGTTCTGTTCTTGTTCACGTTCTGTTCTTGTTCACGTTCTGTTCGCGTTCTTGTTCACGTTCTGTTCACGTTTTGTTCTTGTTCACGTTCTGTTCCTGTTCACGTTCTGTTCTTGTTCACGTTCTGTTCTTGTTCACGTTCTCTTGTTCACGTTCTGTTCTTGTTCACGTTCTGTTCGCGTTCTGTTCTTGTTCGCGTTCTTGTTCACATTCTGTTCTTGTTCACGTTCTGTTCTTGTTCACGTTCTGTTCTTGTTCACGTTCTTGTTCGCGTTCTGCTCTTGTTCACATTCTGTTCTTGTTCACGTTCTGTTCTTGTTCACGTTCTTGTTCGCGTTCTGTTCTTGTTCACGTTCTGTTCTTGTTCACGTTCTGTTCACATTCTGTTCTTGTTCACGTTCTGTTCTTGTTCACATTCTGTTCTTGTTCACGTTCTGTTCACATTCTCTTCTTGTTCACGTTCTGTTCTTGTTCACGTTCTGTTCTTGTTCACATTCTGTTCTTGTTCACGTCTGTTCTTGTTCGCGTTCTGTTTTTGTTCACGTTCTGTTCTTGTTCACATTCTGTCTTGTTCACGTTCTGTTCTTGTTCGCGTTCTGTTCTTGTTCACGTTTCTGTTCTGTTCGCGTTCTGTTCTTGTTCAAATTCTGTTCTTGTTCACGTCTGTTCGCGTTCTGTTCTTGTTCACATTCTGTTCTTGTTGACGTTCTGTTCTTGTTGACGTTCTGTTCTTGTTCACGTTCGTTCTTGTTCACATTCTGTTCTTGTTCACGTTCTGTTCTTGTTCACGTTCTGTTCTTGTTGACGTTCTGTTCTTATTCACGTTCTGTTCGCGTTCTGTTCTTGTTCACGTTCTGTTCTTGTTCACGTTCTGTTCTTGTTCACGTTCTGTTCGCGTTCTGTTCTTGTTCACGTTCTGTTCACGTTCAGTTCTTGTTCACGTTCTGTTCTTGTTCACGTTCTTGTTCACGTTCTTGTTCGCGTTCTTGTTCACGTT
>NW_027263459.1:30941-57260 GCF_902827115.2 Pseudochaenichthys georgianus
CTGGCAGTGGTTACAGACCCCACCATCAGACTGGCAGCGGTTAGAGACCCCACCATCAGACTGGCAGTGGTTACAGACCCCACCATCAGACTGGCAGCGGTTAGAGACCCCACCATCAGACTGGCAGCGGTTAGAGACCCCACCATCAGACTGGCAGTGGTTAGAGACCCCACCATCAGACTGGCAGTGGTTACAGACCCCACCATCATACTGGCAGTGGTTACAGACCCCACCATCAGACTGGCAGCGGTTAGAGACCCCACCATCAGACTGGCAGCGGTTACAGACCCCACCATCATACTGGCAGTGGTTAGAGACCCCACCATCAGACTGGCAGCGGTTAGAGACCCCACCATCAGACTGGCAGCGGTTAGAGACCCCACCATCAGACTGGCAGTGGTTAGAGACCCCACCATCAGACTGGCAGTGGTTACAGACCCCACCATCATACTGGCAGTGGTTACAGACCCCACCATCAGACTGGCAGCGGTTAGAGACCCCACCATCAGACTGGCAGCGGTTACAGACCCCACCATCAGACTGGCAGTGGTTAGAGACCCAACCATCAGACTGGTAGTGGTTACAGACCCCACCATCAGACTGGCAGTGGTTACAGACCCCACCATCAGACTGGCAGTGGTTACAGACCTACCATCAGACTGGCAGCGGTTACAGACCCCACCATCAGACTGGCAGTGGTTAGAGACCCCACCATCAGACTGGCAGGGGTTACAGACCCCACCATCAGACTGGCAGTGGTTACAGACCCCACCATCAGACTGGCAGTGGTTACAGACCTACCATCAGACTGGCAGCGGTTACAGACCCCACCATCAGACTGGCAGTGGTTAGAGACCCCACCATCAGACTGGCAGTGGTTACAGACCCCACCATCAGACTGGCAGTGGTTACAGACCCCACCATCAGACTGGCAGTGGTTAGAGACCTACCATCAGACTGGCAGTGGTTAGAGACCCCACCATCAGACTGGCAGTGGTTACAGACCCCACCATCAGACTGGCAGCGGTTAGAGACCCCACCATCAGACTGGCAGTGGTTAGAGACCCCACCATCAGACTGGTAGTGGTTACAGACCCCACCATCAGACTGGCAGTGGTTACAGACCTACCATCAGACTGGCAGTGGTTACAGACCCCACCATCAGACTGGCAGTGGTTACAGACCCCACCATCAGACTGGCAGCGGTTACAGACCCCACCATCAGACTGGCAGTGGTTACAGACCTACCATCAGACTGGCAGTGGTTACAGACCCCACCATCAGACTGGCAGTGGTTACATACCCCACCATCAGACTGGCAGTGGTTACAGACCCCACCATCAGACTGGCAGTGGTTACAGACCTACCATCAGACTGGCAGTGGTTACAGACCTACCATCAGACTGGCAGTGGTTACAGACCCCACCATCAGACTGGCAGTGGTTAGAGACCCCACCATCAGACTGGCAGTGGTTACAGACCCCACCATCAGACTGGCAGCGGTTACAGACCCCACCATCATACTGGCAGTGGTTAGAGACCCCACCATCAGACTGGCAGCGGTTACAGACCCCACCATCATACTGGCAGCGGTTAGAGACCCCACCATCAGACTGGCAGTGGTTACAGACCCCACCATCAGACTGGCAGTGGTTACAGACCCCACCATCATACTGGCAGTGGTTACAGACCCCACCATCAGACTGGCAGTGGTTACAGACCCCACCATCAGACTGGCAGTGGTTACAGACCCCACCATCATACTGGCAGTGGTTACAGACCCCACCATCAGACTGGCAGTGGTTACAGACCCCACCATCAGACTGGCAGTGGTTACAGACCCCACCATCAGACTGGCAGTGGTTACAGACCCCACCATCAGACTGGCAGTGGTTAGAGACCCCACCATCAGACTGGCAGTGGTTACAGACCCCACCATCAGACTGGCAGTGGTTACAGACCCCACCATCATACTGGCAGTGGTTACAGACCCCACCATCAGACTGGCAGTGGTTACAGACCCCACCATCAGACTGGCAGTGGTTACAGACCTACCATCAGACTGGCAGTGGTTACAGACCCCACCATCAGACTGGCAGTGGTTACAGACCCCACCATCAGACTGGCAGTGGTTACAGACCTACCATCAGACTGGCAGTGGTTACAGACCCCACCATCAGACTGGCAGTGGTTACAGACCCCACCATCAGACTGGCAGTGGTTACAGACCCCACCATCAGACTGGCAGTGGTTACAGACCTACCATCAGACTGGCAGTGGTTACAGACCCCACCATCAGACTGGCAGTGGTTAGAGACCCCACCATCAGACTGGCAGTGGTTACAGACCCCACCATCAGACTGGCAGCGGTTACAGACCCCACCATCAGACTGGCAGTGGTTACAGACCCCACCATCATACTGGCAGCGGTTACAGACCCCACCATCATACTGGCAGTGGTTACAGACCCCACCATCAGACTGGCAGTGGTTACAGACCCCACCATCAGACTGGCAGTGGTTACAGACCCCACCATCAGACTGGCAGCGGTTACAGACCCCACCATCAGACTGGCAGCGGTTACAGACCCCACCATCATACTGGCAGCGGTTACAGACCCCACCATCATACTGGCAGTGGTTACAGACCCCACCATCAGACTGGCAGTGGTTACAGACCCCACCATCAGACTGGCAGTGGTTACAGACCCCACCATCATACTGGCAGTGGTTACAGACCCCACCATCAGACTGGCAGTGGTTACAGACCCCACCATCAGACTGGCAGTGGTTACAGACCTACCATCAGACTGGCAGTGGTTACAGACCCCACCATCAAACTGGCAGTGGTTACAGACCCCACCATCAGACTGGCAGTGGTTACAGACCCCACCATCAGACTGGCAGTGGTTACAGACCCCACCATCATACTGGCAGTGGTTACAGACCCCACCATCAGACTGGCAGTGGTTACAGACCCCACCATCAGACTGGCAGTGGTTACAGACCTACCATCAGACTGGCAGTGGTTACAGACCCCACCATCAGACTGGCAGTGGTTAGAGACCCCACCATCAGACTGGCAGTGGTTACAGACCCCACCATCAGACTGGCAGTGGTTACAGACCTACCATCAGACTGGCAGTGGTTAGAGACCCCACCATCAGACTGGCAGTGGTTACAGACCCCACCATCAGACTGGCAGCGGTTACAGACCCCACCATCATACTGGCAGTGGTTAGAGACCCCACCATCAGACTGGCAGCGGTTACAGACCCCACCATCATACTGGCAGCGGTTAGAGACCCCACCATCAGACTGGCAGCGGTTACAGACCCCACCATCATACTGGCAGCGGTTACAGACCCCACCATCAGACTGGCAGTGGTTACAGACCCCACCATCAGACTGGCAGTGGTTAGAGACCCAACCATCAGACTGGCAGTGGTTAGAGACCCCACCATCAGACTGGCAGCGGTTAGAGACCCCACCATCAGACTGGCAGCGGTTAGAGACCCCACCATCAGACTGGCAGTGGTTAGAGACCCCACCATCAGACTGGCAGTGGTTACAGACCCCACCATCATACTGGCAGTGGTTACAGACCCCACCATCAGACTGGCAGCGGTTAGAGACCCCACCATCAGACTGGCAGCGGTTACAGACCCCACCATCATACTGGCAGTGGTTACAGACCCCACCATCAGACTGGCAGTGGTTACAGACCCCACCATCAGACTGGCAGTGGTTAGAGACCCAACCATCAGACTGGCAGTGGTTAGAGACCCCACCATCAGACTGGCAGCGGTTAGAGACCCCACCATCAGACTGGCAGTGGTTAGAGACCCCACCATCAGACTGGCAGTGGTTACAGACCCCACCATCAGACTGGCAGGGGTTAGAGACCCCACCAAAAGACTGGCAGGGGTTACAGACCCCACCATCAGACTGGCAGTGGTTACAGACCCCACCATCAGACTGGCAGTGGTTAGAGACCCCACCAAAAGACTGGCAGTGGTTAGAGACCCCACCATCAGACTGGCAGTGGTTAGAGACCCCACCAAAAGACTGGCAGGGGTTAGAGACCCCACCATCAGACTGGCAGTGGTTACAGACCCCACCATCAGACTGGCAGTGGTTACAGACCCCACCATCAGACTGGCAGTGGTTAGAGACCCCACCAAAAGACTGGCAGGGGTTAGAGACCCCACCAAAAGACTGGCAGTGGTTAGAGACCCCACCATCAGACTGGCAGTGGTTAGAGACCCCACCAAAAGACTGGCAGGGGTTAGAGACCCCACCATCAGACTGGCAGTGGTTACAGACCCCACCATCAGACTGGCAGTGGTTAGAGACCCAACCAAAAGACTGGCAGTGGTTAGAGACCCCACCATCAGACTGGCAGTGGTTAGAGACCCAACCAAAAGACTGGCAGTGGTTAGAGACCCCACCATCAGACTGGCAGTGGTTAGAGACCCCACCAAAAGACTGGCAGTGGTTACAGACCCCACCATCAGACTGGCAGTGGTTAGAGACCCCACCATCAGACTGGCAGTGGTTAGAGACCCCACCAAAAGACTGGCAGTGGTTAGAGACCCCACCAAAAGACTGGCAGGGGTTAGAGACCCCACCATCAGACTGGCAGTGGTTACAGACCCCACCATCAGACTGGCAGTGGTTACAGACCCCACCAAAAGACTGGCAGTGGTTACAGACCCCACCATCAGACTGGCAGTGGTTAGAGACCCCACCATCAGACTGGCAGTGGTTACAGACCCCACCATCAGACTGGCAGTGGTTACAGACCCCACCATCAGACTGGCAGTGGTTACAGACCCCACCATCAGACTGGCAGTGGTTACAGACCCCACCATCAGACTGGCAGTGGTTACAGACCCCACCATTCATATGCAGCCACACTTTAGATGTTCTAAAGTGAATCGTTTGTGGAGTTTCACGGTGAAATTGACATCGTAATGTTGACGGTTTGGGTGCGAGTTTAAGGATATTACGCCTCACTTTTATAAAAAAATAATCGAAAACCGGATCTGATTTCGGTACGGTATACCGTATACAGTAACCGGGTACCGGAATGCACCCCTACCTCAGTGTAGTGTTGATATAATGCCTGTGACCTCCTGATGACCCCCTGCTGACCTCCTTCTGCTCTCAGCCACGCCCACAAGAACACGGTGATGGAGGTGAAGTGGAACCTGAACGGGAACTGGCTGCTGACGGCCTCCAGAGACCACCTGTGCAAACTGTTCGACATCCGCAACCTGAAGGAGGAGCTGCAGGTGTTCAGGGGCCACAAGAAGGAGGCCACAGGTAACTCTCTATACTCTATATACCTGAGGGAGGGGCTGCAGGTGTTCAGGGGCATGTATACCCAGCAGTCTCTCTCTCTCTGCAGCCGTGGTACAGACACATGTGTATATAGTGATATGTGATAGTATACCCAGCAGTCTCTCTCTCTCTGCAGCCGTGGTACAGAGACATGTGTATATAGTGATATGTGATAGTATACCCAGCAGTCTCTCTCTCTCTCTCTCTGCAGCCGTGGCCTGGCACCCGGTCCACGAGGGTCTGTTCGCCAGCGGAGGCTCTGACGGCTCTCTGCTCTTCTGGAACGCCGGGTAACCAGAGGACCCTGAACGCACCGTCACTCATATATTAATACTTCATTAATTTCTTTAATCATACTGTGTGTGTGTGTGTGTGTGTGTGTGTGTGTGTGTGTGTGTGTGTGTGTGTGTGTGTGTGTGTGTGTGTGTGTGTGTGTGTGTGTGTGTGTGTGTGTGTGTGTGTGTGTGTGTGTGTGTGTGTGTGTGTGTGTGTGTGTGTGTGTGTGTGCAGGGTGGAGAAGGAGGTGGGGGGGATGGAGATGGCTCACGAGGGGATGATCTGGAGTCTGGCCTGGCATCCTCTGGGTCACATCCTGTGTTCTGGATCCAACGACCACACCAGGTACACTGACACACACACACACTCACACACTCACAGAGACACACACGCTCACAGAGACACACACGCTCACAGAGACACACACAGAGACACACACGCTCACAGAGACACACACGCTCACAGAGACACACACGCTCACAGAGACACACACGCTCACAGAGACACACACGCTCACAGAGACGCTCACAGAGACACACACAGAATCAGGTTTATTACCAGGTAGGTTTACACGTACGAGGAATTTGACACAAACACACAGATACTCACACACTAACACGCGTCCTGTGTGTTTCCTGACGTGTGCATGTGTGTGTGTGTGTGTGTGTGTGTGTGTGTGTGTGTGTGTGTGTGTGTGTGTGTGTGTGTGTGTGTGTGTGTGTGTGTGTGTGTGTGTGTGTGTGTGTGTGTGTGTGTGTGTGTGTGTGTGTGTGTGTGTGTGTGTGTGTGTTGCAGTAAGTTCTGGACCAGGAACCGACCCGGGGATAAGATGCGGGACCGCTACAACCTGAACCTGCTGCCCGGCATGTCAGAGGACGGCATGGAGTACGGTGAGCCGCAGGGACAAAAAGATACTCTGTGTGACACTGATCTGTGACATCATCACATCATCTGTGACATCATCACATCATCTGTGACATCATCTGTGACATCACATCATCTGTGACAGCTCAGAGGGATCAGGTTTCATACACGGCTGCTTTCAGTTTCTTTAAATACATTTAATATGCAATCAAAATGGAGGTGAATCAAAATGGAGGTGAATCAAAATGGAGGTGAATCAAAATGGAGGTCCAGCAACAGAAGGGATTTTTAGACTCGTTTATTATTATTCTTTAGTTCAAGTCGGACTCTGAGCTGCTGGTGCTCTGGAGACCTCTGAGCAAAGGTTGTTGCAACGCTGCATGATACAAACTATTGTTTAAATTCAATATATTTTAGTATCCCTGACGAATATTATTATTACCCTGTTGTGGGATTTGTGTTTTCATGACGGATTATTATGATTGAAACAGCTGTAGCTCCTCCGGGTCCATCCTGGAAGCTCAGGGACAAAGACCCTCCCTCTTTTTGATCCAGTTCCATCAAAACCTGTCTGAAAATGAGCTGATCAGATTTTGGCCACTTGATGATGTCATAACGATGTGTTGTAACCATTAGCCAATCAGCAACAAGGTACCCCCCCCCCCCCTCTCCTCTAGAGCTCCATTGAGCTCTTTGTAACCACATGTCTCTCAGAGGGGCGTGGGGGGGGGCTCCTTGCTTTCATCTGAAGTCACAGACAGAGAATCAGCACTTTGGAAACAGGGCTGAAACAGAGGGGATTATGGGTAATGCTGCAATGATCTGTTTCAGCCAATCAGAGACAGGCTCTGCATATATCTGAGACCTGTGATATAGTGATGAAGAGGAGGATGATGATGGGGACCTGTGATATAGTGATGAAGAGGAGGATAGGGACCTGTGATATAGTGATGAAGAGGAGGATGATAGGGACCTGTGATATAGTGATGAAGAGGAGGATGATGGGGACCTGTGATATAGTGATGAAGAGGAGGATGATGATGGGGACCTGTGATATAGTGATGAAGAGGAGGATGATGATAGGGACCTGTGATATAGTGATGAAGAGGAGGATGATGATGGGGACCTGTGATATAGTGATGAAGAGGAGGATGATGATGGGGACCTGTGATATAGTGATGAAGAGGAGGATGATTATAGGGGACCTGTGATATAGTGATGAAGAGGATGATAGGGACCTGTGATATAGTGATGAAGAGGAGGATGATGATGGGGACCTGTGATATAGTGATGAAGAGGAGGATGATGATGGGGACCTGTGATATAGTGATGAAGAGGAGGATGATGATGGGGACCTGTGATATAGTGATGAAGAGGAGGATGATGATGGGGACCTGTGATATAGTGATGAAGAGGAGGATGATGATGGGGACCTGTGATATACTGATGAAGAGGAGGATGATTATAGGGGACCTGTGATATAGTGATGAAGAGGATGATAGGGACCTGTGATATAGTGATGAAGAGGAGGATGATGATGGGGACCTGTGATATAGTGATGAAGAGGAGGATAGGGACCTGTGATATAGTGATGATGATGATGATGAAGATGATGATGATGATGATGATGATGATGATGATGATGATGATGATCTGTAATGATGAAGATGGATGTGTGTGTTTCAGACGACGTGGATATGAACAGCGTGGCCTCCATCCCCGGCATGGGGATCCCCGACCAGCTGAAGGCCGCCATGGAGCAGGAGCAGAGCAGTAAGAGACCCTCCCCACACAGACCCTCCCCACACAGACCCTCCCCACACAGACCCTCCCCACAGAGACCCTCCCCACAGAGACCCTCCCCACAGAGACCCTCCCCACAGAGACCCTCCCCACACAGACCCTCCCCACACAGACCCTCCCCACACAGACCCTCCTCACAGACCCTCCCCACACAGACCCTCCTCACACAGACCCTCCCCTCACAGACCCTCCTCACAGACCCTCCCCACACAGACCCTCCCCACAGACCCTCTCCACACAGACCCTCTCCACACAGACCCTCCTCACACAGACCCTCCCCACACAGACCCTCCTCACAGACCCTCCCCACACAGACCCTCCCCACAGACCCTCTCCACACAGACCCTCCCCACACAGACCCTCCCCACAGAGACCCTCCCCTCACAGACCCTCCCCTCACAGACCCTCCCCTCAGAGACCCTCTGTGTGGTGTAAATAATGTTTGTTTGGGCAGTTACAACTGCATGTAATGTTTTCTGCTTGTTTCCATCTGGAAGGCGTCTGCCTGCATCAGGTGGAAAGTGTCTTGACCAACAACGTGTTTCTTATAGCGATGCAGGCATGAAGCGAGCAAACACTAACAAGAACAAACAAGGGAAATGGAGAATGAAATTGAACAATATAATATTGTGGTGGTTCATCTTATAATTCAGTCTAGAGAACCAGACAGCATCTCAGACCTGCACACATCTAGATGTTCTATTGCAGGGGTGTCAAACTCAAGGCCCGGGGGCCACATTCGGCCCGCGACTTCATTTCATGTGGCCCCACAAGAGCTTGCAAAGAATAGAATATGTTTATTATACGGTTACATGCTGTAGAAGCACGTTGCCCTTAAACTACATGTCCCACAATGCATCTCAAATATGACTTTTTTCTCCGAATTTGCCTTTTTTTCTTCAAAATATGCATTTTTTCATAGAATTCCTTTTTCTCAGAATTAGATTTTTATTTCAAAATGTCACTTCTATTTCTTTTTTCTCCAGAATTTGGCTTTTCTTTTTAAATCATTTTGGGACATACGCACCGAAAAGACTTCTGCTTTCAGACGTAGTTAATTATGAAGTTATTACCCTATGCGATGATAATCCAATGCAGAGGCAATGATGTACATTATTTTATATATATAATATATTTATATATGTATTTTTATATAGTCTTAAAGTTACAACCGGCCCTTTGAGTGCAACCATAATGCTGATGTGGCCCGCGATGAAATTGAGTTCGACACCCCTGTTCTAGGGGGAGGCCCCCAACCCTTCAGGGCAATCTCTATTGGGCTCAGGGCCATCTGTAGACCAGCTCGTATCTACAATCTATAGAGAAGCTAAACGACGTGTGTGTGTGTGTGTGTGTGTGTGTGTGTGTGTGTGTGTGTGTGTGTGTGTGTGTGTGTGTGTGTGTGTGTGTGTGTGTGTGTGTGTGTGTGTGTGTGTGTGTGTGTGTGTGTGTGTGTGTGTGTGTGTGTGTGTGTGTGTGTGTGTGTGTGTACGGAGGAGTCTCACACAGGCGTCTGTTCCATCATTTTAAGATTGGCTTTAATCAATGTTTGAAAATGAATTCTGATAAATGAGAGGTAACATTTTGTTTATGGTATTATTTCCACATATTTCTCTCCATCCTTCCTTCTGCCAACGGGGTCGCAGTTTCTCGTCTCTCCCGTTGTCGTGCTTAGTGCGTACGCACGGGTCGGAGTGTGCGTGGAGGACCGCACGTTTCCCCATTAAGTTAGTTTTTTATAAATCACAGTGCGTAGAAACTGGCGTACGCCATCTTTTGAGAGCACGCACCGTTTACAAACGAGACTCCAGGACTCCAGGAATGACTTTGTGCAAACTCAAGTAAAAAAAGTCAGAAATATTGAATTTTTAGGGAAAAGTTTTAATTGTGAGATTTCCCTAAAAACCTCAGTGATATTTATTTTCATGGGAAAAAGATATTATTTTAAGATTTTAGAAAAAATCAGATTTTATTTTGGTTGAGATTCTCGTACTGCTCCTCTTTTCACCCTCTGTCTGAAACCAGAGCCCAGTCTGCTCTGATTGGTCATTTGGCCGGCTCTGTTGTGATTGGTCAACCGCTTAGAGATGTCCCGCCTCTAAGCCTATCACGTACAATGAGTTGGAGTGCTAGCCAATATCATGTCATCTTGCAATCTACTTATTTATATAAATACTTATCACCGCAATACACCGTATTTAATGTCGTCTTAATGAACATTATTTAATTTCACGTTCTGTTCTTGTTCACGTTCTGTTCAGGTTCTTGTTCACGTTCTGTTCTTGTTCACGTTCTGTTCACGTTCTGTTCTTGTTCACGTTCTGTTCTTGTTCACATTCTGTTCTTGTTCACATTCTGTTCTTGTTCACGTTCTTGTTCACGTTCTGTTCTTGTTCACGTTCTGTTCTTGTTCACGTTCTTGTTCACGTTCTGTTCTTGTTCACGTTCTGTTCACGTTCTGTTCTTGTTCACGTTCTGTTCTTGTTCACGTTCACGTTCTGTTCTTGTTCACGTTCTTGTTCACGTTCCGTTCACGTTCTTGTTCACGTTCTGTTCTTGTTCACGTTCTGTCACGTTCTGTTCTTGTTTACGTTCTGTTCATGTTCTTGTTCACGTTCTTGTTCACGTTCTTGTTCACGTTCTGTTCACGTTCAGTTCTTGTTCACGTTCTGTTCTTGTTCTGTTCACGTTCTGTTCTTGTTCACGTTATATTCACGTTCTGTTCTTGTTCACGTTCTGTTCTTGTTCACGTTCTGTTCTTGTTCACGTTATATTCACGTTCTGTTCTTGTTCACGTTCTGTTCTGTTCACGTTCTTTTCTTGTTCACGTTCTGTTCATGTTCTTGTTCACGTTCTTGTTCACGTTCTGTTCACGTTCAGTTCTTGTTCACGTTCTGTTCTTGTTCTGTTCACGTTCTGTTCTTGTTCACGTTATATTCACGTTCTGTTCTTGTTCACGTTCTGTTCACGTTCTTGTTCACGTTCTGTTCTTGTTCACGTTCTGTTCTTGTTCACGTTCTGTTCGCGTTCTTGTTCACGTTCTGTTCACGTTTTGTTCTTGTTCACGTTCTGTTCCTGTTCACGTTCTGTTCTTGTTCACGTTCTGTTCTTGTTCACGTTCTCTTCTTGTTCACGTTCTGTTCTTGTTCACGTTCTGTTCGCGTTCTGTTCTTGTTCGCGTTCTGTTCTTGTTCACATTCTGTTCTTGTTCACGTTCTGTTCTTGTTCACGTTCTGTTCTTGTTCACGTTCTTGTTCGCGTTCTGCTCTTGTTCACATTCTGTTCTTGTTCACGTTCTGTTCTTGTTCACGTTCTTGTTCGCGTTCTGTTCTTGTTCACGTTCTGTTCTTGTTCACGTTCTGTTCACATTCTGTTCTTGTTCACGTTCTGTTCTTGTTCACATTCTGTTCTTGTTCACGTTCTGTTCACGTTCTCTTCTTGTTCACGTTCTGTTCTTGTTCACGTTCTGTTCTTGTTCACGTTCTGTTCTTGTTCACATTCTCTTCTTGTTCACGTTCTGTTCTTGTTCACGTTCTGTTCTTGTTCACATTCTGTTCTTGTTCACGTTCTGTTCTTGTTCGCGTTTCTGTTCTTGTTCACGTTCTGTTCTTGTTCACATTCTGTTCTTGTTCACGTTCTGTTCTTGTTCGCGTTCTGTTCTTGTTCACGTTCTGTTCTGTTCGCGTTCTGTTCTTGTTCACATTCTGTTCTTGTTCACGTTCTGTTCGCGTTCTGTTCTTGTTCACATTCTGTTCTTGTTGACGTTCTGTTCTTGTTCACGTTCTGTTCTTGTTCACGTTCTGTTCTTGTTCACGTTCTGTTCTTGTTCACGTTCTGTTCTTGTTCACGTTCTGTTCTTGTTCACGTTCTGTTCTTGTTGACGTTCTGTTCTTATTCACGTTCTGTTCGCGTTCTGTTCTTGTTCACGTTCTGTTCTTGTTCACGTTCTGTTCGCGTTCTGTTCTTGTTCACGTTCTGTTCACGTTCAGTTCTTGTTCACGTTCTGTTCTTGTTCACGTTCTGTTCTTGTTCACGTTCTTGTTCACGTTCTGTTCTTGTTCACGTTCTGTTCACGTTCTGTTCTTGTTCACGTTCTGTTCTTGTTCACGTTCACGTTCTGTTCTTGTTCACGTTCTTGTTCACGTTCCGTTCACGTTCTTGTTCACGTTCTGTTCTTGTTCACGTTCTGTCACGTCTGTTCTTGTTTACGTTCTGTTCATGGTTCTTGTTCACGGTTCTTGTTCACGTTCTTGTTCACGTTCTGTTCACGTTCAGTTCTTGTTCACGTTCTGTTCTTGTTCTGTTCACGTTCTGTTCTTGTTCACGTTATATTCACGTTCTGTTCTTGTTCACGTTCTGTTCTTGTTCACGTTCTGTTCTTGTTCACGTTATATTCACGTTCTGTTCTTGTTCACGTTCTGTTCTGTTCACGTTCTTTTCTTGTTCACGTTCTGTTCATGTTCTTGTTCACGTTCTTGTTCACGTTCTGTTCACGTTCAGTTCTTGTTCACGTTCTGTTCTTGTTCTGTTCACGTTCTGTTCTTGTTCACGTTATATTCACGTTCTGTTCTTGTTCACGTTCTGTTCACGTTCTTGTTCACGTTCTGTTCTTGTTCACGTTCTGTTCTTGTTCACGTTCTGTTCGCGTTCTTGTTCACGTTCTGTTCACGTTTTGTTCTTGTTCACGTTCTGTTCCTGTTCACGTTCTGTTCTTGTTCACGTTCTGTTCTTGTTCACGTTCTCTTCTTGTTCACGTTCTGTTCTTGTTCACGTTCTGTTCGCGTTCTGTTCTTGTTCGCGTTCTGTTCTTGTTCACATTCTGTTCTTGTTCACGTTCTGTTCTTGTTCACGTTCTGTTCTTGTTCACGTTCTTGTTCGCGTTCTGCTCTTGTTCACATTCTGTTCTTGTTCACGTTCTGTTCTTGTTCACGTTCTTGTTCGCGTTCTGTTCTTGTTCACGTTCTGTTCTTGTTCACGTTCTGTTCACATTCTGTTCTTGTTCACGTTCTGTTCTTGTTCACATTCTGTTCTTGTTCACGTTCTGTTCACATTCTCTTCTTGTTCACGTTCTGTTCTTGTTCACGTTCTGTTCTTGTTCACGTTCTGTTCTTGTTCACATTCTCTTCTTGTTCACGTTCTGTTCTTGTTCACGTTCTGTTCTTGTTCACATTCTGTTCTTGTTCACGTTCTGTTCTTGTTCGCGTTCTGTTCTTGTTCACGTTCTGTTCTTGTTCACATTCTGTTCTTGTTCACGTTCTGTTCTTGTTCGCGTTCTGTTCTTGTTCACGTTCTGTTCTGTTCGCGTTCTGTTCTTGTTCACATTCTGTTCTTGTTCACGTTCTGTTCGCGTTCTGTTCTTGTTCACATTCTGTTCTTGTTGACGTTCTGTTCTTGTTCACGTTCTGTTCTTGTTCACGTTCTGTTCTTGTTCACGTTCTGTTCTTGTTCACGTTCTGTTCTTGTTCACGTTCTGTTCTTGTTCACGTTCTGTTCTTGTTGACGTTCTGTTCTTATTCACGTTCTGTTCGCGTTCTGTTCTTGTTCACGTTCTGTTCTTGTTCACGTTCTGTTCGCGTTCTGTTCTTGTTCACGTTCTGTTCACGTTCAGTTCTTGTTCACGTTCTGTTCTTGTTCACGTTCTTGTTCACGTTCTTGTTCGCGTTCTTGTTCATGTTCTGTTCTCCTTCACGTTCTGTTCACGTTCTGTTCTTGTTCACGTTCTGTTCTCCTTCACGTTCTGTTCACGTTCTGTTCTTGTTCACGTTCTCTTCTTGTTCACGTTCTGTTCTTGTTCACGTTCTGTTCTTGTTCGCGTTCTTGTTCACGTTCTGTTCTCCTTCACGTTCTTGTTCACGTTCTGTTCACGTTCTGTTCTTGTTCGCGTTCTTGTTCACGTTCTGTTCTCCTTCACGTTCTTGTTCACGTTCTGTTCACGTTCTGTTCTTGTTCACGTTCTGTTCTCCTTCACGTTCTGTTCACGTTCTGTTCTTGTTCACGTTCTGTTCTTGTTCACGTTCTGTTCACGTTCTGTTCTTGTTCACGTTCTGTTCACGTTCTTGTTCACGTTCTGTTCACGTTCTGTTCTTGTTCACGTTCTTGTTCGCGTTCTGTTCTTGTTCACGTTCTGTTCACGTTCTGTTCTTGTTCACGTTCTGTTCTCCTTCACGTTCTGTTCACGTTCTGTTCTTGTTCACGTTCTGTTCTTGTTCACGTTCTGTTCACGTTCTGTTCTTGTTCACGTTCTGTTCACGTTCTTGTTCACGTTCTGTTCACGTTCTGTTCTTGTTCACGTTCTTGTTCGCGTTCTGTTCTTGTTCGCGTTCTGTTCTTGTTCGCGTTCTTGTTCGCGTTCTGTTCTTGTTCGCGTTCTGTTCTTGTTCACGTTCTTGTTCGCGTTCTGTTCTTGTTGACATTCTGTTCTTGTTGACGTTCTGTTCTTGTTCTGTTCTGCTGACATGTCGCCTTGTTGCACTCTTCAGTCTATGTAGGAGGAGCTCAGGTCAGCTGTAGCGGCTGAGCATCTGAGGATAACCTTTGGATGTTGAATCAATTGGAGCGCCAGGGTAAATAGATATCCCCTGAGGACTGAAGCCCTTAATGATGTGGCTCACCTGTCCCCAGGTAAAGAGGCCCCCGAGGTGGAGATGTCCATCCCGGGTCTGGACTGGGGAATGGACGAGGTGATGGGCAAGGACAGCAAGAAGGTCCCGCAGAAGAAGGTCCCGTACGCCAAGCCCATCCCTGCGCAGTTCCAACAGGTAACACACTCCCTCTGTACAGGTAACACACTCCCTCTGTACAGGTAACACACTCCCTCTGTACAGGTAACACACTCCCTCTGTACAGGTAACACACACTCACCTGTAATGTTACTTACAGAGTATTATTTAGTGGCAAGTGTGTATACTGCCCAGGTGTGTGTTCTGTCCAGATGTGTATACTGCCCAGGTGTGTGTTCTGTCCAGATGTGTATTCTGCCCAGGTGTGTGTTCTGTCTCTCACGGTGTCTCCCCCCCCCCCCCCCAGGCCTGGGCAGACAACAAAGTTCCCATGATGCCCCCTGGTGGAGACAAAGAGAGGAAGGGAGATCCGTCCGACCCGGAGCTGGGCTTCAACCCCCAGCTGGAGGTACGTTCACACGCTCATTAGTCATATCTACACCGTCAGGTGAGTGCACTCAAAGGATTGTGGGTAAAGGAGAACCATAGAGCAGCTCTAAAGGTGCGTCACACGCGGCGCGCTAACATGTAAAGTCTGTCTCTTGGAGCCAATCAGAGGTGAGAATCTCAGCCTGCCGTCACTGACGGTTTTGAATCAGAAACCAACAGTAACCGTTAGCTGTTAGCCATTAGCCGTTAGCTGTTAGCCGTTAGCTGTTAGCCGTTAGCTGTTAGCCGTTAGCTCTCTCCTATCAGTAACTCAGGTCTCACTAACAGGTGTCAGGAGTCTCTCAGTATGCAGAGGATCAGGGGCCCCTAACTCTGACTCGGGATGGGAACGATTAATCGAATATTAGAAATTATTCAGGTACGAATATGAGTTATGAATATTTGTATAGATTTATTATTTTTTTTGGGAGGAATGCCTAAGTTGATTACATATTATCAAATTGAATAATTCAATGTATACGGCAGTGCCATAGCTAAATGTGTCAGGTGAGGTCTAAAGGTGTGTGTTGCTCCGCTCTCCGGCCCCTCGCAGCGGGCAGAGCTGCAGGTGCTGATCTCCCTCTCGCGTCCGGTTATACTTCACTCGCGTTTATGTCCAAATCCATCAGATCTAGTTCTAGCCAATGATACGGCTGCTGCCCCTCCCTACACGCAGACCACGCAGACTCAAACCTCATCTTAGGCCCAAATGCGCTCCGCAGCCGCTGCGAGGTTCCGGCGCTAACAGTTCAGGAGCGTGCTCCCCCGCCCCCCGTCAACACTCGCGACACATGGCCAGCCTAAACACCAATAAGCGCTGCTTGGCAACCGTGTGTGGCGGCAAAGTGCAGAGACATTTTGACAGGAGAGATTTAGTTTTGCCGGTATTCAACATATTTTACCAGTCATAGTCCGGTAATTATTTACACTCTAAGAAGAGTCCTTCACAACAGACATGGCGTCAAAAAGGAGTGTGGAAATATTTCGACCAGGTTAGTGAGTGCGGTGTAGAGGTCAAACTATGCCAAATTAAACTTATATACATGCTATACCTTGCTATACCCGCATCCTCCGTTCCAGCTGAGGGTCTTCTCTACAGCTGGCCTGATTGTGAATCGCCTCCGCACATGAAAGCTGTAGGCCTATAGCTGTCAAACTGTGATCACCAGTTCAATACATTTGACACATTCGACTTGGTTTCTACTCTTATCTGAACATGTATTTATTTATTTCCAAAAATCATTAAAAAAAAAAATTCAAATTTTTTTTTAATACATTTTTTTTTACCCAATTTCTTTGTTTCTAGGATATGTACATTTCGGTTAACCGTTTTTTGGGGGGTCGAATATTCGAATATTCATTTGCTTTCAAATTCCCATCCCTAACTCTGACCTGTGTGTTTTCCTCTCAGCAGATGAAGATGAGCTCAGACGGGAACATGGGGCCCCCTCAGGGCTCGATGCCCCCCTTCTCCGGCCCTGGGGGCCCCGGGGGCCCGATGCCTCCTGGCCAGCAGGGCTTTCCCCCCAACATGCCTCCTCAGCAGATGCCCAACAACATGGGGCCCCCCATGCAGCCTCCCTTCATGCCCCCCGGACAGATGGGGCCCCCCTCTGGACCCCAGGCTCACCAGGGACCCCATCAGGGCATGATGGGGCCCCCGGACATGCAGAGACACCCTGGCCCTCCCAGGAACATGGGACCCCAGGGGCCTCACGGTATGGGACCCAGAGGGATGCAGGGGCCCCATGGAGGGATGATGGGCCCCCCTCCTCGAGGAATGGGTCCAAGAGACCCTCAGGGACCTCCACCTCAGGGGGGCATGATGCCACCTCAAGGGGGCATGATGGGGCCCCCACCCAGGACACAAAACAACTATGGGATGGGCAACATGCAGGGGCCCCCGGGAGGGATGCACGGGCCACCAGGAAACATGCAGGGGCCCCCAGGTAACATGCAAGGACCACATGGAAACATGCAGGGGCCCCCTGGTAACATGCAGGGGCCCCGTGGAAACATGCAGGGACCCCCAGGAAACATGCAGGGGCCCCCAGGAAACATGCAGGGGCCCCCAGGCAACATGCAAGGACCCCCAGGGAACATGCAAGGGCCCCCAGGGAACATGCAGGGGCCCTCAGGAAACATGCAGGGGCCCTCAGGAAACATGCAGGGACCCTCAGGGAACATGCAGGGACCCCCAGGCAACATGCAGGGGGCCTCATACATGCAGAACTCGGGGCCCATGATGCACGGAATGGGTTCTCAGGGGTCCAACAACAAAGGTAAGAGGGAGGGGCCACTGGTGCAGGTTAATCACCGCGAGGCCCCTCCCCGCCCTGATAATGTCTGTTTCCTCTCCTCAGATCCCCGAGGGCCCCCGCCCAACCACCACATGGGCCCCCCCGAGAGACAGGGGGGTGGGCAGGACCAGGGCCAGGGCTCGGGCCCCTACTGGGGCGAGCAGCAGGGCCGCCGGGGGCCACAGGACTTCGAGGGGGGACAGGACTTCAACAGCAGAGCGGAGGAGGGCTGGAGGCCGGGGTACCGGGGGGGCCACAGAGGGGGGGGGGGCAACTGGGGCTCCGAAGAGAGGTTCCCCGGTGGGGAGTTCCGGGGCCGAAGGGACGACAGGTGAGGTGTTAGCAAGTGAGCGTGTTAGCATGTGAGCGTCTTAGCACGTTAGTGTATGAGCGTCTTAGCACGTTAGCATGTGAGCGTCTTAGCACGTTAGCATGTTATTGTCTTAGCACGTTAGCGTGTTAGCGTCCTAGCTAGGGGTGCAACAACTAATCGCCTTAATCGATTAAAATCGACGACCAAATTAGTTGCCAACTAATTCGGTCGTCGATTCGTTGGTGACGTCATCGCGTGTGTTTTACGCGCCGTTAAGCTCCAACGTTATCGGCCTTTTTATCGTTACTGGAGACATTTAAGAGAGAGAAGGCGCTCCGAGGTGCGGTTAAACGTTACCCGTCTCGATGCTCGTTGCCTAAAGTGCAATAAGAGTTCAGCATGTGAGGGCGGCAACACGAGCAGTGTGTCTAAACATGTATCCAAAGTGCTCCACATCCAGACGGAGGAATGCACCGGGTTCCACTGCCTCTCCAGCAGCTCTGTCGCCCCGTCCAGAGGAACGTCTCCCCGTCAGGTGTTCTGTGTGCTAGCAGCAACACACGGAGTTAACTCCATTATACAACCATGGGGTAATGATGAGAGGAAACTGAGTTAGTTAGTTTGTTAAGGTTTCAGCTGTTCTGTTCACAGTTCTGTCTCCACATTATTTAAGGCGAGACACGGCCGGCAAAAACATCGTTTTTCAAGTACTGGTCTATTTTGATTCTATAACATGTTTTCTTTCAGGCTTTTGGAGGAAAACGTACAAAATACACATTTAAGTGTTTATTTGACTTTAGTGTGTCTGTCTGCGTCTGGAGGTTTCTCCTGAATTCACCAAAAGTCAGCTTTCTAACGTAACATAAAGCACCGCGACCGCTGTGTGCACCATGGCAACAGAGGTATGGCTGGAAAGCTGTGTCTCTGCTGCACGATCTCATCGGATCCAAATGTGGTCATTTCCTTTGTATCAGCAACCAATCGTGAAAGCACCAAGGGGTCTTAAACCAAGAGACGAAATCTCATTGGCTGGTGTCAACTTCTGACAACGTGATTCGTTCAGATGCGTCACGTGGTGTGCTAAAACACTTCCTGGTTAGCTTTCTGCTAGAAATGTAAATCTCAAAATGGCAAAAGAACGGCGAAAAAAACGTTCACAGAGAAGACGACAACAATTGTCACTTGCACGAAGCAAGGTTATACAAAAAACAAATGACCCCGAACATGAAATGCCTTCGCGGAGTGCGTCGAGGCGCAAGCTGTCGTCCAGAGAACAGGAGGGTTCAGCTAGCGCCTCACTGCAATCTGTAAAGGTCGTTTTCTCAAAATGAGTTTCTTCTCCTACTCTGAGTGATAAATGTCAACTTCAGTAGCACGTAGAGACACCAAACCTTCCAGTTATATTCCTATCAATATTATGATATATATCATATATCATTCACAGCCTGAATTATACAACATTTATACCTAAAAACATGGCGAGAATTGATATGTTAGGGCTGTTGACAGTGTTTTCTGATTGATGGAGTGATAAAGAGAGATATCCAAAATCCCTTCTGTGAAAGCCTTAGATGCTAATATGACTACAAAACGAAACAATAATTTTGAATCTGGCTTTATCCAAAGTTCAGATTTCGATTCCTGAAATGTGTTAAAGGTGTGCCTATTTAATGAGGTAATGGCTCATTTGCATATTTAAACATGCTATTTCAGAAAACTGGTAATACAAAAGACAATTGCCTTATTGTAATGAATGAACTGGAGACATTTCTAGCTGATACCTTTAAGTTAAACAAATTACCCTATTCACCTGGGGTGTCTCGCCTTAATACGATTTGTTAAAACACTGTTGTTTCTTTTGATGGGAAATATTATTTATTTAATTTAAATAGAAAGCAATGTTAGTTGTGTTCAAAATGTGTTACGTTAATTTAATAATATATGTATTTTCAAGTATTCATCTTTATTGTCTTCATTGCTAGTTTCCACATGCCTTAAACAACCTCAAGCTAAATCTAAAAGTTGATGGCTAAATCAGAGCGCTTGAGAAATTGTGCAAGGTAATAGTCCGAATAGTCGATTCATCGTTTCATTAATCGATTATCAAATTAGTCGTTTGTTGCAGCCCTAGTCTTAGCACGTTAGCGTGTTAGCATGTGAGCGTCTTAGCACGTTAGCATGTGAGCGTCTTAGCACGTTAGCATGTGAGCATCTTAGCACGTTAGCATGTGAGCGTCTTAGCGTGTTAGCATGTGAGCGTCTTAGCACGTTAGCATGTGAGCGTCTTAGCACGTTAGCGTCTTAGCACGTTAGCATGTGAGCGTCTTAGCACGTTAGCGTCTTAGCATGTGAGCGTCTTAGCACGTTAGCGTCTTAGCATGTGAGCGTCTTAGCACGTTAGCGTCTTAGCATGTGAGCGTTCTACTGAATCGATGTGAAAACAAACTAAAGAGAAGATGGATCCTTTATTTATCCCAAGTTGAGAAATAGTACAGTCAGAAACATTTTGAAGTCAATAAACAACAATCACAACATTTCTGTAAAATAAACATGAAAAACAAGATTTCATTTCTCAGTAGAAAAGATTCAGAAGAGTAAATCCACACTGTAAGGAACTCTAACAGACCACACCCACCTGGGGGATGGTCTGAGCGTCAGCAGCGCTGTTTCCAGCTCAGCATGTTGTAATGGACTGAGTTTCTGTTCACATTGACCCACACATCATCATCTGTACGTGTTTTCCTGATACTAGCGCAGTATTTAAGGTCAGGGGTTATTATCATTGACCTCAGACTGGTTCTGACTCGAAGCTCCTGCTGTCTCTGAGGGTTGTACGGGTCTCCTAACGCCCTTCCTGTGGTTCTGCTGCAGGTTCAGGGGAAGCGGGCGGCCTGGCGCTCGGGGTTTCCCTGAGGAGTTCAGCGGGTCGGAGGAGGGCTTCGAGGGGCCGGAAGACGGGAGCCGAGGCTGGGACCCTGGGGCCCGAGGGGGGGCCAGAGGGAGGCCCCCCCGAGGAGCAGGAGCAGGAGGTGGAGGAGGAGGAGGTGGAGGAGGAGGAGGAGGAGGAGGAGGTGGAGGAGGAGGAGGAGGTGAGGAGCATTATGCAAAGCTTGTTTTCGCCGTTTTCTGCAAATGCTAATTAATGCAACTTATGCTAATTGTGTAAATATCCAACATATGCAGGTTAGCATCCAGCAGGTGTACTATACTCAAGTAGAAGTACACACATCCTGTACTCAAGTAGAAGTACACACATCCTGTACTCAAGTAGAAGTACACACATCCTGTACTCAAGTAGAAGTACACACATCCTTTACTCAAGTAGAAGTACACACATCCTGTACTCAAGTAGAAGAACACACATCCTTTACTCAAGTAGAAGTACACGCATCCTTTACTCAAGTAGAAGAACACACATCCTTTACTCAAGTAGAAGTACACGCATCCTTTACTCAAGTAGAAGAACACACATCCTTTACTCAAGTAGAAGTACACGCATCCTTTACTCAAGTAGAAGTACACACATCCTGTACTCAAGTAGAAGAACACACATCCTTTACTCAAGTAGAAGTACACACATCCTTTACTCAAGTAGAAGTACACACATCCTGTACTCAAGTAGAAGAACACACATCCTTTACTCAAGTAGAAGTACACGCATCCTTTACTCAAGTAGAAGTACACACATCCTGTACTCAAGTAGAAGTACACACATCCTGTACTCAAGTAGAAGTACACACATCCTGTACTCAAGTAGAAGTACACACATCCTGTACTCAAGTAGAAGTACACACATCCTGTACTCAAGTAGAAGTACACACATCCTGTACTCAAGTAGAAGTACACACATCCTGTACTCAAGTAGAAGTACACACATCCTGTACTCAAGTAGAAGTACACACATCCTGTACTCAAGTAGAAGTACACACATCCTGTACTCAAGTAGAAGTACACACATCCTTTACTCAAGTAGAAGTACACACATCCTGTACTCAAGTAGAAGTACACACATCCTGTACTCAAGTAGAAGTACACACATCCTGTACTCAAGTAGAAGTAACACACATCCTTTACTCAAGTACAAGTACACACATCCTGTACTCAAGTAGAAGTACACACATCCTGTACTCAAGTAGAAGAACACACATCCTTTACTCAAGTAGAAGTACACACATCCTTTACTCAAGTAGAAGTACACACATCCTGTACTCAAGTAGAAGTACACACATCCTTTACTCAAGTAGAAGTACACACATCCTTTACTCAAGTAGAAGTACACACATCCTGTACTCAAGTAGAAGTACACACATCCTGTACTCAAGTAGAAGTACACACATCCTGTACTCAAGTAGAAGTACACACATCCTTTACTCAAGTAGAAGTACACACATCCTGTACTCAAGTAGAAGTACACACATCCTATACTCAAGTAGAAGTACACACATCCTTTACTCAAGTAGAAGTACACACATCCTGTACTCAAGTAGAAGTACACACATCCTGTACTCAAGTAGAAGTACACACATCCTGTACTCAAGTAGAAGTACACACATCCTGTACTCAAGTAGAAGTACACACATCCTTTACTCAAGTAGAAGTACACACATCCTTTACTCAAGTAGAAGTACACACATCCTGTACTCAAGTAGAAGTACACACATCCTTTACTCAAGTAGAAGTAACACACATCCTGTACTCAAGTAGAAGTACACACATCCTTTACTCAAGTAGAAGTACACACATCCTTTACTCAAGTAGAAGTACACACATCCTGTACTCAAGTAGAAGTACACGCATCCTTTACTCAAGTAGAAGTACACGCATCCTTTACTCAAGTAGAAGTACACACATCCTTTACTCAAGTAGAAGTACACACATCCTGTACTCAAGTAGAAGTACACACATCCTGTACTCAAGTAGAAGAACACACATCCTTTACTCAAGTAGAAGTACACACATCCTGTACTCAAGTAGAAGAACACACATCCTTTACTCAAGTAGAAGTACACACATCCTGTACTCAAGTAGAAGTACACACATCCTGTACTCAAGTAGAAGTACAGATACTCGTGTTTAAAGATACTCTGGTAAAAGTAGAAGTACTGACTAAACTTCTTTACTCCAGTGAAAGTAAAGAGGGCTTTGAAGTGTGCTTCAGTAAAAATTACCCATAACTACTAGCTGTTTTAAAGAGTAACTTCCGGCTTCCTGTCTGCAGGTCACGAGGGGTATCATGAGGGCCAGATGCATGATGGGTCGTCTCCGGTGGGGCGCTCCTCCTCCCTGCAGGGCATGGACATGGCCTCGCTGCCCCCCCGCAAGAGACCCTGGCAGGAGGGGCCGGGGACCGCAGAGAGGGAGGCCCCGGGGCCCGAAGGAGGTACGTGCTCTTATTGTGAAGTCAGGTCATCTCGCTCTTATTGTGAAGCCAGGTCATCGCGCTCTTATTGTGAAGCCAGGTCATCGCGCTCTTATTGTGAAGCCAGGTCATCGCGCTCTTATTGTGAAGTCAGGTCATCGCGCTCTTATTGTGAAGTCAGGTCATCGCGCTCTTATTGTGAAGCCAGGTCATCGCGCTCTTATTGTGAAGCCAGGTCATCGCGATCTTATTGTGAAGCCAGGTCATCGCGCTCTTATTTTGAAGCCAGGTCATCGCGCTCTTATTGTGAAGTCAGGTCATCGCGCTCTTATTGTGAAGCCAGGTCATCGCGCTCTTATTGTGAAGCCAGGTCATCGCGCTCTTATTGTGAAGCCAGGTCATCGCGCTCTTATTGTGAAGCCAGGTCATCGCGCTCTTATTGTGAAGCCAGGTCATCGCGCTCTTATTGTGAAGTCAGGTCATCGCGCTCTTATTGTGAAGTCAGGTCATCTCGCTCTTATTGTGAAGCCAGGTCATCGCGCTCTTATTGTGAAGCCAGGTCATCGCGCTCTTATTGTGAAGCCAGGTCATCGCGCTCTTATTGTGAAGTCAGGTCATCGCGCTCTTATTGTGAAGTCAGGTCATCGCGCTCTTATTGTGAAGCCAGGTCATCTCGCTCTTATTGTGAAGCCAGGTCATCGCGCTCTTATTGTGAAGCCAGGTCATCGCGCTCTTATTGTGAAGCCAGGTCATCGCGCTCTTATTGTGAAGCCAGGTCATCTCGCTCTTATTGTGAAGCCAGGTCATCACGCTCTTATTGTGAAGCCAGGTCATCGCGCTCTTATTGTGAAGTCAGGTCATCGCGCTCTTATTGTGAAGCCAGGTCATCGCGCTCTTATTGTGAAGCCAGGTCATCGCGCTCTTATTGTGAAGTCAGGTCATCGCGCTCTTATTGTGAAGCCAGGTCATCGCGCTCTTATTGTGAAGTCAGGTCATCGCGCTCTTATTGTGAAGTCAGGTCATCGCGCTCTTATTGTGAAGCCAGGTCATCGCGCTCTTATTGTGAAGTCAGGTCATCGCGCTCTTATTGTGAAGTCAGGTCATCGCGCTCTTATTGTGAAGCCAGGTCATCGCGCTCTTATTGTGAAGCCAGGTCATCGCGCTCTTATTGTGAAGCCAGGTCATCTCGCTCTTATTGTGAAGCCAGGTCATCACGCTCTTATTGTGAAGCCAGGTCATCGCGCTCTTATTGTGAAGTCAGGTCATCGCGCTCTTATTGTGAAGCCAGGTCATCGCGCTCTTATTGTGAAGTCTAACCTGCTGTGTGTGTGTGTGTGCAGGGCGCCCCACCCAGAGAGAGGATGGGGGGTACGGTGTTCGGGGGGGTCGAGGAGGCTGGGGCCCCGGAGGCCCCGCCCCCCGGAGAGGAGGCCCCGCCCCCAGAGGACCACCGAGGGGGGGCCGTGGCCGGTAGTCCCCCACCCCATCAGAGACTCAGATGGAGGCTCCTGATTGGTCCGTTTTTAATGTAAAATATTGTAGAGAATCATCTGCCGTCTTTTATTTCACTTCGTCTGGTTGTTTTTGTAAAAGATTTCTATGTTTGTGTTTTCATCGAGGTGGAAAATAAAGATTCACACTTCAACTCAACGTGTGTGTGTGTGTGTGTGTGTGTGTGTGTGTGTGTGTGTGTGTGTGTGTGTGTGTGTGTGTGTGTGTGTGTGTGTGTGTGTGTGTGTGTGTGTGTGTGTGTGTGTGTGAAATAGTGCAATAAGAGTCTATATGCAGGGGGAGGAGCTCCAGCGTGCAGGACAGAGAGGCCGTGTCATGGCACCTTTAAGAAGATATTAAAATAAACTCAAACGGAGAGATGTCAAAGGTCCCATTTCTCCTGCTCAGAGTTCCATCGTTGAGAATTTCAACGTAGAAAAAAAACTTTTACCCATTTAAACATCATAAATACACAAACTACAATGAATACTGACAGGGGGTGTGTGTGTGTGTGTGTGTGTGTGTGTGTGTGTGTGTGTGTGAACTGCGAGATCTCTCGTCTCGATTGGAAAGATCGAAAATACTAAAGATAATCATAGATGCTTTTTGCGTGTTAGACGAAACCAAAACTGCAATATAATGTTCGTGCGGCATAATAAATATGACACTCCGTCCTCAGTGCCCTACGCTGTGCATATCCGCATGGGGGGGGTATGGATAAAACCCTCTGGAGCAGAGGAGCTGGGGGATTGATGAATGCATCTTAGGGTCACAAACACTAAACTCACAACTTCAAATGAAAGTTTACTTTATTTAATAAAAGAGCACGTGTTCAAAGTGACAGTAGATAGAGATGTGTTGCAATTTAGTGCTATATATATATAATAAAGAAATTATAATTCTTTTGTTAAACTCCTTGCATTTGAGAAGGGGCGCGGGCTCCAAGAGGCAGAGGAAACACTAATATATATAACTCTGGTTTGGTGATTCACATCAACATCGATCACATCTCTGAGTTAGGCTTTAGGAGTTAGGCTCTAGGAGTTAGGCTTTAAGAGTTAGGCTCTAAGAGTTAGGCTCTAAGAGTTAGGCTTTAAGAGTTAGGCTCTAAGAGTTAGGCTTTAAGAGTTAGGCTCTAAGAGTTAGGCTTTAAGAGTTAGGCTCTAGAGTTAGGCTTTAAGAGTTAGGCTCTAGGAGTTAGGCTTTAAGAGTTAGGCTCTAAGAGTTAGGCTTTAAGAGTTAGGCTCTAGGAGTTAGGCTTTAAGAGTTAGGCTCTAAGAGTTAGGCTTTAAGAGTTAGGCTCTAAGAGTTAGGCTCTAAGAGTTAGGCTTTAAGAGTTAGGCTCTAAGAGTTAGGCTTTAAGAGTTAGGCTCTAGAGTTAGGCTTTAAGAGTTAGGCTCTAGGAGTTAGGCTTTAAGAG